>NW_020175533.1:1218124-1263539 GCF_003031525.2 Neophocaena asiaeorientalis asiaeorientalis | reverse complement strand
CCTGGTGGGAAAAAATAGAAACTATTCCCTTTGAGTGTTGGATACCATTTCCTTTAATCCTTTCAGATGGTTCTTTACCTGTCCCTGTGTAGCTACATCATAGGTATGTGTTGATCTGTTGGAGGAGGAAACTGTAGATCTCTGGGATCCTCTCTTTAGGAGCTGTAGCTGCTTTGGTTTCCCCCGTTTCTCATCTCCATCTTCTCAGCATAGGGAGTTGACTGGTTTCCTCTTGGGTTTCCCCTTCTCCCTTTGCTGCAGTCTAGAAACTCTCTCAGGGCAATAAAGAGGTATGGTTATAGGGTTCACTTCTTTTGTTTCTTATCTGTCAGAAATTACTGTTCTTCATTGTCTGATGTCCCATGTCTTAAAAACCACAGCTTCATTTATTATGGCTGTTTCTGTTTGTTTGAGGCAGGATGTTAAATCTTGTCCCTGTTACTCTATGGTCAGAAGTGTAAGTTCAAAGCTTTGTCTGATTCCTTCTTATCTTGTAACGATTCACTTAAATGTTTCCTCCTCAGATAGGCCCTTCCCTAACAACACTCTCAAAAATAGGTCCAACTTTTCCATGTCTAATTTTTCTCTTTCATAGGATTGCTTTCTTTTTTCAACTGTAATTGTTTATCTATGAATTTCTTTATATGTTTTCTCTTATAAATTGAGGGGAGACTATAATTATTTCATTCATCATTATATATCTACTGCCTAAAAAATGTTTTATACAGAGGATGCTTAATAAATATTTTTTAAATAAATGGACTTTTCCCATTCATTGTTTACCATAATTTTTGCTAGTTTTTGTTCCTTGAGGCATTCCTCTTATTGTTTTACTCCTCCTCCATTCTTGACTTTCTCCATTTTAAAAAAAATAAATTAATTTTATTTATTTATTTTTGGCTGCGTTGGGTCTTTGTTGCTGCGCGTGGGCTTTCTCTAGTTGCAGCAAGTGGGGGCTACTCTTCGTTGCAGTGCAAAGGCTTCTCATCACGGTGGCTTCTCGTTGTGGAGCATGGGCTCTAGGCTCGTGGGCTTCAGTTGTGGCATGTGGGCTAAGTAGTTGTGGCTCACGGATTTAGTTGCTCCGTGGCATGTGGGATCTTCCCGGACCAGGGCTCGAACCTGTATCCCCTGCATTGGCAGGCAGATTCTTAACCACTGTGCCACCAGGGAAGCCTGCTCCATTCATTTTTGAAAATGTTTATTTGCCTCTCTTTGCTAGTTTTCTCTTATCTTTCCCTTTTCGTTCAATTTTTCTTTATGTTACTGATTTGTATTTCCAGGATCTGTTATGACTCCCCACACTCTGAACAAACTATGCAGTGAAAGAGAGAAAATGTCTGTAGATAGGACTGAAACTTTCCAAAGGAAAGGATTCCCCAATGCATAACTAGAAATTGATGCACAAGCACCTTTTCTGACAATGTTCTACCTTAAGCATACCTTCCAAACCTCCTTTTGTTCAAATGGTATATTATCAATTTTTTTTAAGTAAATACCTCTTCAACACTGGTAAGGTTGTTCTAATAATGTTCTTTCTCAACTACCTTTTAAGTTGTCAAGCAAGCATGTCCTTTTGTTTATGTACATTGTGAACTTTTCTCAAATGTGCACTTCTACTATGTAGTCAAATTATAGATATTACCAACAAACAAAAACCTTTAACCACAAAGCATTAACTAGCAGAACTTCTCATTATAACAAGTAGAAAGAGCACTAGGTGATGAGGCAGCTGACTGGATGTTAGCCCTAAATTCTTCCATAGATTTGTTGTATTCTGGAAAGGTTATTTAACCTGTGACGTGGTTTCATCTTCTATTATAATAATAATGTCTAATATTTATAGAAGTGCAATTATAAACACTAATCTTGAAAAGTTCCAAAAGTCTCTAAGGGGAAAGTAGGGATTATGATTTTTACTTTATATATGAGAAAAAAGAAACTCAGAGCAGTTAAATGACTTGCTTAAGATTATAAATGTAATGAGTAGTCAATAAGAAGAAAAGGCAGAACTTGATATAAACCTTCTCACCCTATGTCTCTTGCTCTTTCCAAAGCATTTCTTTGCATCCACAAATCATAGTCCCATGGAAGACATAGAACATCTTTTATGGCCTTCTGAGGACTTGATTTTACTCGTCTTGACACTTTAATTCTTTGTTTAGAAGAAACTATGATTTCTTTTGCAAAATTCCAGTGAACCCAGAAGCCATGTCTACTCTCATTTATCAAATCTGAAAATTCTGCTGGCTATTCTTGTTAGCAAAAAGAGTCTCCTGTCATGCTCTATTTCACTACCATCATCATTGACTTGCTGAGCTCATACTTGTGCTGGGTGTAGAGGATAATAACAATTTTAGATATGGTTTTCAGGTTCTTATCATGCATTTATAAAGGTAGAGCATATGCATAAAAATACAAACAAATCTAAGTACCAATTAAATGGTTCAGACACTACTGTGTAGAAGCCTGTACACCGTAGGCACTATAGACATTTAAATTAAGGAATTGGTGCAAAGGGCTCTAATGGCAGCAGGAAAGGTTTACTATAGGGAGTGAAATCTAAGGAAAGTTTCACTTATAAATAAATTATAAGTGTAGTAAGATACATACACTGGCTTAAGAGGAGTGTTTCTATAGCAGTAGTAGAAAATTCATTTGAAGATGCAGATAAGAATTATATTTTAGAGTACCCTGAATGAAGGTTTAAAATCTTGGCTTTTTTATTCTGAAGGCAACATAAGATTATTGAAGTAATTAACTTTAATATCATGGTTGATATTGTAGAATTCAGATTAAGAGCCTGCTTCTTATCCTCAGAATCCAACTTCTTTTTACTATAAAAGCATTATGTGTTTATTATAGAAATACCATAAAATACATTAAAAGAAATTTATAAAATCTACAGTCTCATGTTCCAGAAACTTTTTCTATCTGTACAGATGGATGCATTCTTACACACACACACACACACAGTAGGGGGAGTCTACCTTGAGAAGGCTAAACTAGGATTCTGAAGTCTGAGTATGTGTGTTAAACAACCTGGAAACTATTTTCAGGAAAGGTTGTGGCTGAAACCATTTAGGTGGTAGGGGATGGGTAACGAAGAATAGTATAGGAGAGAGGTCAACAAATTTATGTGAGGAGCAAGACAGTAAATATTTAGGTCTCATGGGCCATATGGTTTCTTTTTTGCTTTTAAAGGTGGGCAATTATTTTCCCTCCCTATCCCACCCCTCTAGGTGGTCACAAAGCATCGAGCTGATCTCCCTGTGCTACGTAGTTGCTTCCCACTAGCTATCTATTTTACGTTTGGTAGTGTATATATGTCCATGCCACTCTCTCACTTTGTCCCAGCTTACCCTTCCCCTTCCCCGTATCCTCAAGTCCATTCTCTAGGGGCCATATGGTTTCTGTTGCAACTACTCAATTCTGCCATTGTAGTTTGGAAGCAGCCAGAAACAATATGTAAATGAATGAGTTTGGCTGTGTTCCAATACAACTTTTATGGAAATTTTAATTATGGAAACTAAAATTTCATATAATTTTCAGGTGTCAAGAAATGTTATAATACCTAATAAGTTTCTGTTTTAGTAACAGCAGAAGCCAACACAGATATGTGTTCTATCACAAGCACCAGGAGTAGAGGCAGTGGGAAGCACTGAAAAAGGGGGTGCTCAGCGTAGAAAACTAAAGAATAGTTCCGAGCAAAAATAAGTCACCCTCTGCACCCCAGAAAAACTTTAAGGCTTTCACAGGTATTGACTTCCTTTAGCTAAT
The DNA here is from genome assembly GCF_003031525.2 of Neophocaena asiaeorientalis asiaeorientalis. NCBI lineage: Eukaryota > Metazoa > Chordata > Mammalia > Artiodactyla > Phocoenidae > Neophocaena > Neophocaena asiaeorientalis. Next base: position 1,259,759 of record NW_020175533.1, on the reverse strand, counting down.
GGAACACAAAATTCTAGGTTTTTATAAGTGATGTAATTCTATTAAGTATGTACAAGCTGGTGAGGTGAGGTCTGAAGAAGTTTAGGATACAAGCAACAAACATGTATGTATCCATATATATATTTTATACAAATATGAGATTGTCTTATATGTATTAAGTTCTTTTTAAACATATTGATTAACATATTATATACATCTTCTCATGTCAATAAATATTCACCCATAGTATCACTAGTATCATCTGCACCTCCAATCATACTCTCACTCCCCACTCTTTCTGCACCATTTAATAGAATATCTGACACACCATCTTCAGATTTGCATTTGCTACCATGGTAAATGTTAATATTAGTGACTTTTATTTGTGACCTTGATTCCCCAGTTTCACAGTGTTTGTTTCCTAAAATCACTATAGAAATGTGTGTTTGTATATTCTATTTTAATGAAAAGCATCAGAAATGCTACCTCCAAGAAATCTAATTACATTAGAAAAAGCAAGTATTGTGGCCCTGGTTAAAATAATTTTATAAAATGGCCAAAGGCATAAGGTTTCCAAAATAAGCATTCAATTATTATTGATGCTAGAATATCAGGTTTATTATTTACAAGGACACCATGGCTCTTCCTCCTCAAAACAAAAGACAATGGCTCTTGGACTAATAGCACATGGTACACATGGTTTGAAATAAACACTGAAACAATGAATATGGGTAAATGGGTATATAACTATTTGAAATATTTATATAATTTTTATTAAAATTATCAGGTTGCATTTCCATAACAAAACAAAAATTTGCATGCATGCTGAATGTGTTTTTAAAAACACATTACTAAGCACAGATATATGGATTTAACTCAAGCATTATGACTTAAAAAAAAGCTATTTGCCTAACCTTTATTGAACTTACTCTGGTAGGAAGTACGGATCCGTTTCGTTAAATCAGGATAAAAGTTAGACAGGCCACGCATGCAAAAGTTGTCTTTGGAACATGCCAGAACACCAGCATCAGCAGCAGGCAGAAGAAAGAGAGAAAAATAGTCTAAAGTGAAAGGAAGTGATATCATACCAGAATATAGAACAGCCAAGATGAAGAAATTGCAGCAAGTTTAGGTAATCAAATTAGAAAGGAGATATTAAAAAATTAAATCAATTAGAAAGTGAGGTGATAGATGAATGATGAGAATGCTGTAGTAATTTTATTTAATCAAATATCTTATAAAAATAAATGGCATATTTCTCTTTATGCTTTTTACATAGTAAACTTATTTAGCTTATAAGTAATATGTATGTTACCACATAAATATAAAAATGGTTGTCTTTAATCTTCAGTATTAACAAGAAAGCTTAGGGATTTTAGTCTTTTTTTTAATAACAGAGTACTCATTATATATACTAAATACAAGCAGAGTTTACAACTTCATCACAGTTTTTCCTAATTTTAAAGTCATTAAAATTCTGAGCTCTAATCATAATTTTTGAGGCTCAGTAAGTTTAAATTAAATAATTGTATTACCTCTGTCAAAATATACACTTTGTCATCCCACTGTGTATATCCAGCAAGTAATTTAGATGTTGTCTTAGGATCCACAGCTTTTCTGATTGAATTAGTGTTTCAGCATGCAAACAGTGCCTACTATCCCCTAACATCTTTCTATCAAGAGTCCATAAACTTTCAAAAGTCAACTTTCTCTTTCTCAATCGTGAGGGGATCTCATGGTACATTCATGCACAATTTCTCTATTCTGCCTTTGTTTCAAAAGCCAGTAGTGGTAGAAGCAGAACCTGTCTAATTTTACATTGCTGGCACTCATAAAATATTGCTAAAAGTTGAGATCCCTAACAAAACTCCAGGTTCTGAAGGAGAACTTTTGTGCTCCTGAAAAGGGTCTAAATTAGCAATTTGGAAAGGGTATAGGTTTACAAAAGAAAGATTAACAAAGAAGGAGAATTTCAGTATATCAAGTAATTTTTCATTAGTTCAAAAGGAAACTTCATTTATTACCACATTCAGATGTTAAATTTGGCACATTTGCTATTTAGAAAATAACACCTACCATAATGTACTCTTTTTACTTTAAAATAGTCTTTACGTGGGTATATTTAGTAAAAGTGTCAATATTCAACTGATTATTTTTAAAAAAGTAGAAAATTTTAAAAACTGTATAAAATAACACATAATACTATAGATGCATTTCCACCTGCAAACCTTTTAGCTCAGCCAATATTTTACCAACTAAACTATGTCAGTGGACAGAAAATATACAAAATGTTGGCAATGTTTGCAAAGCCAACTATTTGGATATGTACTGAAATTTTAGTACAACTTTGGATAATTTGGCATATCAAGGTTTGGCATTATACGTAGAAAGTATTTTGGCTTGTATTTTACTAACTTTATATGTTTTTCTAATTTGTCTTGTCAAGAAAAATATCATCTTTCATAGCATTTTAAAATGTTAATAATGTTTACTGCATTTGTGAAAATACCTCCAAGAAAGTCACCATCCAACAAGGAAAGGTGACAGCCAAAAAATGGAGTTACTTTAAAATATTAAAACTAGTGAATGACCTTAAGTTATATTTTTAAAGCTATCATATATTAGAAGAAAACTATCCCAGTTAACACAACCATTGCAAGCAGCTTTTTCAACTAGATAGCCTGGTTTTCTTAGCATTTTTATATTTAATATCTTATCTTTTGTTATTTTTTAGGAATTCAACTTAAGAAACTTGAGATCCTTCCTAACGTTAACAACAAATTGAAGTTTAAACACCTCCTTTACCCTTTCAAAGATTCTTACTATGTTTCTGACCAATTTTACTTACGTGGTATTGTAAAGTATGTTGACTTTATATTGCTGTGCATTTGAATAGCATCACAGAAGAAAGACAAGAAATCTAAAGGTAAGAAAACAGGTGAACTAATCAAGTTCATAACGATCTTATCTCCTACCTGCAATGAACTGCTTGTTTTTTCGAGGAGACCGTGGTTGTCGTTGGTATAGGTCACTTGATCTATATAGGTCAATGGTCCCCATGCTTAACAGTACTGTCTTCTGTATAAAATCCACCACAGCCAACCCATTGCAGTTCCCAAATGCAACTCTGAGAGGAAAAAAAACAATGCAACTAGAATGTATTACACCAACCATTATTATTTTTATCTCTGAATTAAAAAATAAATAAGATTATTGGAAAGTAATGCTTTAGGGTTGGGTAAGTCAGGCAGTGACTGGTGAAAGTCAGGAAGGATATGGTGGCTTTACATAGGATAGGTTAACCTTATATAATAGCCATGACCACTGCAAAAAATAGGAATGACCTGCAATCATATTTTCTCATATATTTTATCATGTAAGTAGTGATTACTCAACTTGCTCTTTAACTTGATTTTATGTTTTTACAGATGAATCATATAAAATCTTTTTGCTATGAAGGGGGGAACAGATCAAGAAATGTCATACTTCAATAGCTACAGCTGCTTAGGTATGCAATTAGGGGACTTTTTTCAAAAATAATAATTATTAGGTTCGAAATTAATTCTCTTCTTAAACAGAGTGTATACTTAACACAAGATTTTACATAAAGATTAACTACATATATCAAAGATTTTGACACCATAGTAGATATGAACAGAGATCTAACTCATTCACAAAAATTTTTAAATTTCTCAATCTTTTGTTCTTTATTTTGTCCCATTTACTAAAATACAAAGGCCATTTGATTAATTTCTTAACTAAATCTCCTGAAAAATTAAAATGGATCTCCTAAGCAGGCATTTTGGTCACCTTAACAACTGGCATACACTAAACTCTCTTTTTGATCCATTTACAACATGCCCTCTAGCTGAACAATTGTAAATCTGCTTTTTGTTTCCTAAAGTAAATATAAAATAGTTGTATAAAAGTTGTTTTGCTCATTTTATGTAATTCCACGTTGTTTTATTACTTAGATTGAATATGACTGACAAATCATCCGCTTACTCTAAATCTAGTTATTTCTATTCCACCATATTGCCTTCCTCATGAAAAGTGAAAAGTTTTGCTACCATACTATACTAGATGTTTTGCTATTTTACATAAAGTTCCACATCTTCCAGGAAGACAGATTCTGGAAAATTGGAAAAAACACTGTTATAAAAGTCAGAAGATCCTATCTCATCATTTATAGGTTATGTGATTGAGAAAAATAATGAATCTTGTGAGGCCTTAGCTTCTTTACTTTGTAATGAGAATTATAACGCTAGATTTATCTAGTTCACAGAGCTTTTATTAGCATCAAGTCAGAAATGTTATTAAAGTAGTTTGAAAAATTTCCACACAAAAGTAGAACTGATCTTAATATTATTATAAGTGCAATATTATACATACTATATATTGTAGCAAATTAATATCTCTAAACTTTTAATGTTAAAAAGTAGTTAATTACTTCTGCTTACAGGTATGAGAGAGTTCCCAAATGCAGTACTGAGAAGAGAAAAAAAGGCAACTAGAATGTATGACACCAACAAAAATATTTTTCTTTTTGAATTAAAAATAAGAATACTGGGGACTACCCTGGTGGTACGGTGCTTAAGAATCCACATGTCAGTGTAGGGGACACGGGTTCGATCCCTGGTCTGGGAAGACCCCATGTGCCGGGGAGCAACTAAGCCTGTGAGCCACAACTACTGAAGTCCATGTGCCTAAAGCCCGTGCTCCGCAACAAACTCCGCCGCAATGAGAAGCCTGTGCACCACAATGAAAAGTAGCCCCCACTTGATGCAACTGAGAAAGCCTGCATGCAGCAACGAAGACTCAACGCATCCATAAATAAATAAGTAAGTAAGTATGTAAGAATCCTGGAAAGTTATACCTTAGGTTTGGGGAGGTTAGGCAATTGTTGAAAAGTCAACATGGATACTGGATTTAATCTCCTACCTTAACTAAGAAGCTGAACAAAATATATTAAACGGCAGTCTTCACACATTGGTCAACAGGCAACATAGAATAAGATGAGAGAAGGATAACAATCGAAGTAAACTTTAGTTTAAACTAAGTGTTCTAGCTTACTGAATGGAGAGATTTCCCAGGAAACCGAAACTCAAGGAGAGATCAGAAGTCTCACCAAACCAAGGAGACAGAAATCAGAGTCTAATGTGGCAAAAACAGAATTTATGAGGCAAAATACTAGAGAAAAGAGAGCTGCATAGATAGAATACACCAGAGATTTATAGAATGGTTCTCTTGAAATTTTGTCTGGGTACTGATCGGTGTATCCATGTGAATAAACTACCCCAGGCTTGGGAACAAACCACCAAAAGGATAAAGCAGAACAATTCACAAAGCTCATACAAGGCTGAGAATATTTCATGTCACTACCAGCCAAACTGCTGAGATCTCCAACTACATGGGAAAACAGATACAGGGGTGTCACTTCAGTAGTGGGAACAAATTAGCCATAAACTAAAGGCTTTTCTAGACCCACCCTAAAAAAGCTTAAAAACTGATTCTAAGTAACATAACTTCCTTCCAGATAACTATCTATTGAAAAGAATCCAACAAAATATCACCATAAATGTAAAATTCACAATGTTAACTATATGAAAAGTAGTAGGTATCAAGAAAAAGACGGATAACCAGAGGAAAAAAGTAAATCACCAGAAACATACCTAGAAATAAAAGAGATGATAAAATTAGCAGAAAAGGATATTAGAAATGCTTTGGAAAATATATTCCAGATATTCAAGAAGGCTGAGGAAAACATGAATGTGATAAAGTGAGAATTAGAAGATATTAAAAAGACTCAAATTTTGAGAGGTAATTTAATCATTTCAGATATACTTTTATCTGAATATTAGACATCATAGCAGAGAAGAATAGTGAATTTGAATAAAAAGCAATAGAAAATTTCCAAAAAGAAACATGAGAGAGAAGAAAACCCCAAAGCATCACTGACCCCTGGGACAAAATTGAGCAGTCTAGAATAAATGTAATTGGAGCCTCAGAAAGGAAGATCAGCAGAAAACATATTTAAAGCAATGAAGCCAAAATAGCAAAATGATAGCCAAACTTGGTAACAGTAAACCTAAAGATCCAAGAAACTCAAAGGATCCTAAGCAGAATCAACATAAAGAAAAATACACCGAAAAATACACCATCACACTGTTGAAAACTAGTGATGAAGAAAAAATGTTAAAAGCACCCAGAGAGAAAAGATATATTTCCTACACAGAGGGAAAGATAAGAATGATGAAATCTACTCATAGGAAACTACACAGTCCAAAATGACATGACATCTTGAAAGCAACAAATGATTATAATGGGTCAAAATAAAATTCTGTGCTCAGCACATATCTTTCAAATGGTGAAATACAGATTTTTACTCATGAATAAAAATCTGAGGGAATCCATCACTAGGAGACATGTAGTATAAGAAATAATAAAGGAAGAGATTGGTTCAAAATGGCAGAGTAGAAGGACATGCTCTCACTCCCTCTTTTGAGAACACTGGAATCACAACTAACTGCTGAACAATCATCGACAGAAGGACACTGGAACTCACCAAAAAAGATACCCCACATCCAAAGACAAAGGACAAGCTGCAATGAGATGATAGGAGGGGTGCTATCACAATAAAATCAAGCCCCATAACTGCTGGGTGGGTGACTCACAAACTGGAGAATACTTATACCACAGAAGTCCACCCACTGGAGTGAAGGTTCTGAGCCCCACGTCAGGCTTCCCAACCTGGGGGTCTGGCAATGGGAGGAGGAATTCCTAGAGAAGCAGACTTTGAAGGCTAGTGGGATTTGATGGCAGGACTGGGGGAAACAGAGACTCCACTCTTGGAGGACACACACAAAGTAGTATGCACATCGGGACCCAGAGGAAGGAGCAGTGACCCCATAGGAGACTGAACCAGACCTACCTGCTAGTGTTGGAGGGTCTCCTGCAGAGAAGGGGGGCAGCTGTGGCTCACCAAGGGACAAGGACACTGGCAGCAGAAGTTCTGGGAAGTACTCCTTGGTGTGAGACCTCCCAGAGACTGCCATTAACCCCACCAAACAGCCGCGGTAGGCTCCAGTGTTGGGTCACCTCAGGCCAAACAAGCAACAGGGAGGGAACCCAGCCCCACCCATCAGCAGACAAGTGGATTAAAGTTTTACTGAGCTCTGGATTAAAGGATTAAAGTGGATTAAAGTTTTACTGAGCTCTGCCCACCAGAGCAACAGTCAGCTCTACCCACTACCAGTCCCTCTCATCAGGAAACTTCTACAAGCCTCTTAGATAGCCTCATCCACCAGAGGGCAGACAGCAGAAGCAAGAAGAACTACAGTCCTGCAGCCTGTGGAATAAAAACCACATTCACAGAAAGATAAGATGAAAAGGCAGAGGGCTATGTACCAGATGAAGGAACAAGATAAAACCCCAGAAAAACTAAATGAAGTGGAGATAGGCAACCTTGCAGAAAAAGAATTCAGAATAATGATAGCAAAGATGATCCAGGACCTCGTAAAAAGAACAGAGGCAAAGATCCAGAAGATGCAAGAAATGTTTAATAAAGACCTAGAAGAATTAAAGAAGAAACAGATGAACAATACAATAGCTGAAATGAAAAATACACTAGAAGGAATCAATAGCAGAATAATGGAGGCAGAAGAACGGATAAGTGACCTGGAAGACAGAACGGTAGAATTCACAGCTGTAGAAAAGAATAAAGAAAAAAGAATGAAAAGAAATGAAGACAGCCTAAGAGACCTCTGGGACAGCATCATACGCAACAACATTCGCATTATAGGGGTCTCAGAAGAAGAAGAAGAGACAGAAAGGACCCGAGAAAATATTTGAGGAGATTATAGTCGAAAACTTCCCTAACATGGGAAAGGAAATTGCCACCCAAATCCAGCAAGTGTAGAGAGTCCCATACAGGACAAACCCAAGGAGAAACATGCCAAGACACATAGTAATCAAATAGGCAAAAATTACACAAAGAAAAATTACTGAAAGCAGCAAGGGAAAAATGACAAATAACATACAAGGGAACTCCCATAAGGTTAACAGCAGATTTCTCTGCAGAAACTCTACAAGCCAGAAGGGAGTGGCATGATATACTTAAAGTAATGAAAGGGAAGAACGTACAACCAAGATTACTCTACCCAGCAAGGATCTCATTCAGATTCGATGGAGAAATCAAAAATTTTACAGAGAAGCAAAAGCTAAGAGAATTCAGCACCACCAAACCAGCTCTATAACAAATGCTAAAGGAACTTCTCTAAGTGGGAAACACAAGATATACAGAGTGAAGTAAGTCAGAAAGAGAAAAACAAATATCGTATATTAGCGCAAATATGTGGAACCTAGAAAATGGTACAGATGAACTGGTTTGCAGAGCAGAAATTGAGACACAGATGTAGAGAACAAAACATATAGACACCAAAGGGGGAAAGTGGCAGGTGGTGGTGGTGGTGGTGTGCTGAATTGGGAGATTGGGGTTGACATGTATACGCTGATGTGTATAAAATGGATGACTAATAAGAACCTGCAATATAAACAAACAAAACAATTAATACTAAACTTTCTTTGGGTTATTTGTATGGAAATATGTTAATATAAATGTTTCAGACATTACATGAAATTTCTAAAAATCTTATATGTTCTGGTATAATGTTATATGTCATAATTCTAGTTATTACTTTAAAATGTATATCTCAGAAATAACTAAATTTCCTTGTCAATTGCATTATTATGAACTTTCATCAAATCTTTAACTGTGGTCATTTTTAAGTCTTTTGTCATTTACAGACAGTTCTGGGTGTATTCTGATGCTTTTGAAAATATGTTCCTATAAAAGGGTTTCATCTTCAAGGAATTCATGGAAAAGACTCTGACAAGTACAGGTTTCTGGTAACTGACTATACTGCTGAACTGAATGAATAAGCATTTTCAGAACTCTAATGGAAAACTGATGAACTCATAAAAGTGCTAACAAAAGATCAAGATAAAAAAATTAATTACACGGGACTGAGTGAACTGATGAGGATGTTTATAATTTTTGTGACTTTCTGTTTGAATAAAAAATATATATATATATACACACACACACATATGTACTATTTGCTCAACTCCTAAATATACACTTTTCACATTTTAATGTTCTTAAAAAAAAGGATGACTAATAAGAAAATAAACATTAAAATTTTAAAAAGCATTTCCAATATAAAATAGAGCAAAAAAGGGAATGAAATGTTGCCATTTGCAGCAGCATGAGTGGACTCAGATGGCATTATGGTAAGTGAAGTAAGTCAGACAGAGAAAGACAAATACTGCGTGTTATCACTTATATGTGGAATCGAAAAAAAATACATCAAACTAGTGAATATAACAAAAAAGAAGCAGACTCAACAGATAAAGAGAACAAACTAGTGGTTACCAGTGGGGAGAGAAGGAGAGGGGTCTGGGAGTAGGAAGTATAAACTATTGGGTGTAAGATAGGCTCCAGGATGTATTGTACAACATGGGGAATGCAGCCAATATTTTGTAATAACTATAAATGGAAAGTAACCTTTAAACATTGTATATAAAAACTAGAGCAACTGTACTGTAGGAACACAATATGCCTTCTAATCCCTTGTATATAAAATAGCTACCGTATTCTCCATAGCATTATCTTATTCTAGAATTTTTTGGCCTGTCGGTATTGATAACTTATAGCTGAAGTATTAAAAAGAAATAATAAAGGAAGTCCTTTAGGCAGAAGAAAAATGATTCCAGATTAAAATATGGATCTACACTAAGTAATGAAGAACACCATAAGTGGTTAAATATGTGGATTAATATTAAAGACTCATTTCTTCAAAAAATCATTGATCACTGAAAATGCAAATAACAATGTATTGTGGGATTTATAACATGATAGAAATAAAATATATGGCAACAGTAGTACTAAGAGCAGGAAGAGAACAGGAAGAGAGATAGAAGTATACTGTTAAAGGATTCTTATATGTGAAGTGGTATAATGCTGTTTATTTATTTGAAGTTAAAGATGTATATATACATAATAAACCAAAGAGCAAAATGTAAATTAAAAAAAAAGTTTTTAAATTAAAATTTAAAACCAATACTTAGGACAATAGGACATAAAATAGAATCATTAAAAGGTACCATAAAAAAAATGCGAGAACAAATGGGACAAATAGAAAATAGAAAAATCTTTTCATTCAAGGCAACAATAGGGATAATCACATTAAAGTCAATAAATTGTCTAAACACTCCAATTAAGGGCAGAGATTGCCTGAGTGGAAAAAAAAAATTCAGATCCAATATATGTTGCCTACGACAAATACAGTTTAAAAATAAATTAAAAGAATGGAAAATGTATACCATGAAAACACTAATTAAATGAAGGCTGAAGTGGCTATATTAATGGATCATTAATATAGACAAAGTATATTTCAGAACAAGAAAAATTTTGAGAGATAAATAGGGAGAATGATTATGAAGTCAGTTCATCAAGAAGATATAGCAACCTTTTATGTGGATTCATCTGGTAACAGACCTTCAAAATACATGGAGAAATACTGAGAGTTAGAAGGAAAAACAGACAAATCTACAATTAAGGCTGAGGATGCAAACATTCTTCTTTCAATAATCGATAGAATTATTAGGCAAAAAATAATTAGAATATAGAAGTTCTGAACAACACTATTGACATCCTTGACTAAACTGAAATTTATAGAACTCTCCATCCAATACTCATAATAGCATCAAACTATAAAATAGGTATAAATTTAACACATGTAGAAAATATGTATACAGAAAATTATAAACCATGCTGAGGGAAATGAAAGAAGACCTAAATAAAGAGATGTACCTTGATCAATGGTCAGAAAACTCAATATTGTTCATTTTCCCCAAATTGATCTACAAAGTGAAAGCAACTCCAAACAAAATCCCAGCAGACATTTTTTGTTTAAGAAATTGAAACATGATTCTAAACTATGTATGAAAATGCAGTGATCTAGAATAGCCCAAACGGTTTTGAAAAATAAAGTTTAAGGAGCTACACTATAAAATTTCAAGACATACTCTAAAGCTACAGGAATCACAATAGGCTGGTATTGAAAAAGTATTGAAAAAATATAAATATTAGCGTAATGGAACAATATCCACAAACACACACATAAATGACAATATTTGGCAAAAGTGCTATGGCAACTCAGAGGAAAGATAATATTTTCAATAAATGATAAAACAATTAGATACCCATAAATTAAAAATGGAGCCTTAACTTTCACCTTTCATAAAACGCAAAAATTAACTTAAAATGGATCAGAAGAAAATCATAGTAATCTTGGGTTAGACAACAGTTTAAAAGGGCATGAAAAGCACAAACCATAAAATAAAAAATTGATAACCTGCATGACATCAAAATTAAATCATTTTGCTCTACAAAAGATACCATTAACAAAATGAAAAGATTAGCCACAGACTGAGAGAAGATATTTGGAAAATACATATCTTATTCAAAATATTTACAGAACTCCCAGTAATAATAAGACAACTTGATTTAAAAAGTAGGTAAAAGTTTTGAACAGACATTTCACCAAACAAGATGCACAAATGTGAAATAAGCACTTTAAAGATGCTGAACATCATTAGTTACTAGGAATATGTAAATTAAAATCACTACTAGATACCAGTGAACCCATCACTGGTATCTAATTGAAAAGACTGACAATAGGAAGTGTTGACAAGAATGTGGAAAAACCAAAACCCTCATGCATTGCTGGTGGGATAGCAAAATGATATAACCTCTTTATAAAATAGTTTATCCTGTCTCATAAACATATACTTACCATATGACTCAGTAATTCTCCTATCTACTCAAGAAAATACAAATAAATGTTACACAAGGACTTTTACCTGAATGTTAATAGCAGATTTATTCATAACAGCCCCAAACTGGAAACAACCCAAATTTCCACCGTTAATGGACACAACACATTTTTGTATATCCACATAATGGGATATTATGCAGCAATGAAAATAAGGATGAATCACAAAAGCATTATGCTAAGTGAAAGAAAACAAACAAAATTATTTATGTTTCTATTTCTATAAAATGGTAGTATATGTAAAAACTACGGTGACACAAAGCAAATCAGTGGTTTTGTGGGGCCAAGGAGTGAGAGGTAATAATTGAATGCAAAGGGCATGAGAGAACCTTTTAAGGTGATGAATAGTTTTTATAAAATTAGTCTGTTGGTGGTTACATAACTTATAGTCATGTATATTTGTCAAAACTCATATTACATACTTATAATTGGGAAACTTTATTTCATATACATTAATACTTTAATAAAGTTTATTTTTAACATTAATATTTAATTAAATTATTACCAGAATGGACCCACGTGCTTCCTGACCTGGTGGTTGACCGTCCCACCATGCTTTGAGGGTGCCACCTCTGGCCTAGGGTTGTGGCCCCAGCCCTGAATCAGTGAGGCCAGAAAAAGCAGCTAGGCCAGAGCAATGACTCCAACTTACCAGCCTGGACTCGGGGAAGCCACAGGCTGTTATGCCCCTGGCATGGCATGGCACAGCACCCGCAGTCTGGGGGAGGTTGAGGACAAGATGGTGGAGTAGAGGGACTTGAGCTCAGCTCTTCTCACGAAAACACCAAAATTGCAATTAACTGCTAAACAACCATCAACAAAATAGACTGGAACCTACCAAAAAAGATATTCTATATTCCAAAAACAAAGAAGCCACAACAAGATGGTAGGAGGGGCACCTTTGTAATATAGTCAAATCCCATACTTGCTGTCTGGATTACCCACAAACTGAAAAATGATTATATCACAAAGGTTCTCCCATAGGAGTGAGAGTTCTGAGCCCTGCATCAGGCTTCCCAGCCTGGAGGTCTGGCATCAGGAGGAGGAGCCCCCAGTGCATTTAGCTTTGAAGGCCAGTGGGGCATGAGTACAGGAGCTGCACAGGACTGGAGTAAACAGAGACTACACTTTGGGAGGGCAAACACAAGGCCTTGTGTGCACTGGGATCCATGGCAAAGCAGTGACTCCATAAGAGCCTGAGCTGGACCTACCTGTGGGTCCTGGAGGGTCTCCTGGGGATGTAGGGGTCGGCTGTAGCTCACTCTGGGAGCAAGGACACTTGTGGTGGAGGCCCCAGGGAATATTCATTGGTGTGAGCTCTCCAGGAGGTCACCATTTTGGCACTGAGACATGTCCCCACCCAACAGCCTACAGACTCCAGTGCTGGGATGCCTCAGATCAAACAACCAACAGGGTGGGAACACAGCCACACCGATCAGCAGACAGGCCGCATAAAGTTGTCTGGAGTGCAAGCCATTCCTTGACAAGGCCCTGCCCACCAGAGGGACAAGACCCAGCTCCACCCACCAGTGGGCAGGCACTGGTCCCTCCCATCAGGAAGCCTGCACAAGACCCTGGACCAACCTCACACACCAGGGGGCAAGAGAAACCAGAAGCAAGAGAAACTACAAACATGCAGCCTGAGAAATGGAGACCACAAACACAGAAAGTTAGACGGCAGAGAAATATGAGATGGCAGAGAAATATGTTCCAGGTGAAAGAATAGGATAAAACCCCAGAAGAACAAATAAGTGAAGATAGTCAATCTGCCTGAAAAATAATTCAGAGTAAAAGATGATCCAAGATCTCAGAAAAAGAATGGAGGCGCAAACCAAGAAGATATAAGAAATGTTTAACAAAGGGATAGAAAATTTAAAGAACAGAGATAAACAATACAATAACTGAAATAATATACTAGACGGAATCAGTAGCAGAATAAATGAGGCAGAAGAAAGGATAAGTGAGCTGGAAAACAGATTGGTGGAAATCACGGCCATGGAACAGAATAAAGAAAAAAGAATGAAAAGAAATGAGCACAGTCTCAAAGACCTCTTGGATGACATTAAATGCACCAACATTCACATTATATGCATCCCAGAAGGAGAGGAGAGAAAGGCCCTGAGAAAATATTTGCAGACATAATAGCCAAAAAATTCCATAACATGGGAAAGGAAATACTCAAGTCCAGGAAGCACAGATAGTCCCATACAGGATAAAACCAAGGAGGAACACCCCAAGACACATATTAATCAAGCTGACAAAAAATAAAGACAGAGAAAATATTAAAAGCAAAAGGGAAAAGCAACAAATAACATACAAAGGAATGCCCCACATGGTTATCAGCTGATTTTTCAGCAGAAACTCTGCAGGCCAGAAAGTGGTGGCATGATATATTTAAAGTAATGAAAGGGGAAAACCTATAACCAAGAATACTCTACCCAGCAAGGCTCTCATTCAGATTCAGTGGAGAAATCAAAAGCTTTATAGACAAGCAGAAGCTAACAGAATTCAGTACCACCAAACCAGCTTTACAACAAATGCTAAAGGAACTTCTCTAGGCAGAAAAGAAAAGGCCACAACTAGAAACAAGAACATTACAAATGGGAAAGCACACCAGTAAAGGCAAACATATAGTAAAGGCAGGAAAATATACACACACAAATATGATCACAAAACCAGCAATTGTGAGAAGAGGAGACACAAATGCAGGATATTGGAAAGGCATTTGAAAGTAAGAAACCAGCAACTTAAAAAAATCTTGTATATATATATATAGACTGCTATATTAAAACATCATGGTAACTGCAAACGAAAAACCTACAATAGATACACACACAAAACAGAAAAATCAATCCAAACACAACTCTCTTTTGGCACTGAGACATGTCCCCACCCAACAGCCTACAGACTCCAGTGCTGGGATGCCTGAAGAACAAGAACAAAAGAGAAAGGGAAGAAAAAGGAACTTCAGAAACAAATCCTAAACAATTAACAGAATGGCAATAAGAACATACATATTGATAATTACCTTAAATGTAAATGCTCCAACCAAAAGACTGGCCGAATGGACACAAAAACAAGACCGTATATATGCTGTCTATAAGAGACCCACTTCAGATCTAGGGACACATACAGCCTGAAAGTGAGAGGATGGAAAAAGGTATGCCATGCAAATGGAAATCAAAAGAAAGGTGGAGTAGCAATACTCACATCAGACAAAATAGACTTTATAATAAAGTCCATTGCAAGGGACAAAGGACACTACATAATGATCAAGGGGTCAATCCAAGAAGAAATTATAACAATTGTAAATATATATGCATCCAACATAGGAGCACCTCAATATGTAAGGCTAATATTAACAGCCATAAAAGGAGAAATCAACAGTAACACAAAAATAATAGTGGGGGACTTTAACACCCCACTTACATCAATGGACCGATCATCCAGAAAGAAAATCAGTAAGGAAACATGGGCCTTAAATGACACATTAGACCAGATGAACATTCCATGCAAAAGCAGGAGAATACACATTCTTCTCAAGTGCACATGGAACATTCTCAAGGATAGATCACATGCTGGGCCACAAAGTGAGCCTTGGTAAATTTAAGAAAACTGAAATCATATCGAGCATATTTTCCAGCCACAACACTATGAGATTAGAAATCAACTACAAGAAAAGAACTTGTAAAAATCACAAACACGTAGAGGTTAAACAATATGTTACTAAAAAACCAATGGATCACCAAAGAAATCAGAGAGGAAATAAAAAAATACCTAGAGACATATGAAAACAAAAACACAATGATCCAAAACCTATAGGATGCAGCAAAAGCAGTTCTAAGAGGGAAGTTTATAGAAATACAATCTTACCTCAGGAAACAAGAAAAATAAACAACCTTACACCTTAAGCAACTAGAGAAAGAAGAAAAAACAAAACCCAAAGTTAGTAGAAGGAAAAGAAATCATAAAGATCAGAGAAATAAATGAAATAGAGATGAAGAAAACAGTAGAAAACATCAATGAAACTAAAAGCTGGTTCTTGAAAAGATAAAATTGATAAACCTTTATCCAGACTCATCAAGAAAAAAAGGGGAAAGTGCTCAAATCAATAAAAGTAGAAATGAAAAAGGTGCAGTTACAACTGACACCACAGAAATACAAAGGATCAAAAGAGATTACTACAAACAACAGTATGCCAATAAAATGGACAACCTAGAAGAAATGGACAAACTCTTAGCAAGGTACAACCTTCAAAGACTGAATCAGGAAGAAATAGAATATACGAACAAACCAATCACAGCGATATAAAAACTTCCAACAAACAAAAGTTCAGGACCAGATGGCTTCATGGGTGATTTCTATCAAATATTTGGAGAAGAGTTAACACCTATCCTTCTGAAACTCTTCCAAAAAATTTCAGAAGAAGGAACAGTCTCATACTTATTCTATGAGGCTACCATCATCCTGATACCAAATCCAAAGATATCACAAAAAAAGAAAATTACAGGCAAATATCACTGATGATCATAGACACAAAAATTCTCAACAAAGTGCTAGTAAACCAAATCCAACAATACATTAAGACGATCATACACCATGATCAAGTGGGATTTATTCCAGGGATGCAAAGATTCTTCAATATCCACAAATCAATCAATGTGATACAATACATCAACAAATTGAAGAATAAAAACCATATGATCATCTCAATAGATGTAGAAAAAGCTTTTGACAAAATTCAATACCCATTTATGATAAAAACTCTCCAGCAAGTGGGCACAGAGAGGGAACATACCTCAACATAATTAAGGCCATATAAGCCATATACTTTCAAATTGGAAAAGAAGAAATAAAACTATCACTGTTTGCAGTTGACATGATACTATACATAGAAAATCCTAAAGATACTACCAGAAAACTACTAGATCTCATCAATGAATTCAGTAAAGTTGCAGGATACAAAATTAATACACACAAACCTGTTGCATTTCTATACACTAACAATGAAAGATCAGAAAGAAAAATTAAGGAAACAATCCCATTTACCATTGCATCAAAAAGAATAAAATACCTAGGAATAAACCTATCTAAGGAGGCAAAAGAGCTGTACTCTGAAAACTCTAAGACACTGATGAAAGAATTTGAAGATGACAAAAATAGTTGGAAAGATACACCATGTTCTTGGACTGGAAGAATCAATATTGTCAAAATGACTATACACCCAAGGCAATATACAGATTTAATGCAATCCCTATCAAATTACCAATGACATTTTTCGCAGCAGTAGAACAAAACATTTTACAATTTGTATGGAAACACAAAAGACCTGAAATAGCCAAAGCAATCCTGAGAAAGAAAAACAGAGCTGGATGAATCAGGCTCCCTGACTTCTTCAGTCTATACTACAAAGCTACAGTCATCAAAACAGTATGGTACTGGCAGAAAAACAGAAATACAGATTAATGGAACAGGATAGAAAGCCCAGAAATAAACCCATGAACCTATGATCAATTAATCTCCAACAAAGAAGGCAAGAATATACAATGGAGAAAACACAGCCTGCTCAATAAGCGATGCTGGGAAAACTGGACAGCTACAGGTAAAGGAATGAAATTAGAACATTCTCTAATTCCATACACAAATATGGATTAAAGCCCTAAATGTAAGACTGGATACTATAGAACTCTTAGAGGAAAAGTAGGCAGAAGACCCTTTGACATAAATGGCAGCAGTATCTTTTTGGATTTACCTCCTATAGTAATAAAAATAAACAAATGGGACCTCATTAAAGTTAAAGCTTTTGCACAGAAAAGGAAACCATAAACAATACGAAAAGACAACCCACAGAATGGGAGAAAATATTTGGAAATGAAGCCACTGACAAGGGATTAATCTCCAAAATCTACAAACAGCTCATGCCACTCAATAACAAAAAACAAATAACCTAATCAAAAAATGGGCAGAAGATCTAAACAGACATTTCTCCAAAGAATTTATAGAGATGGTCAAAAAGCACGTGAAAAGATGCTCAACATTCCTAATTACTAGAGAAATTCAAATCTAAAGCACAATGAGGTATCACCTCACACCTGTTGGAATGGCCATTATCAAAAAGTCTACAAATAATAAATGCTGAAGAGGGTGTGGAGAAAAGGGGACCCTTCGACAATGTTGGTGGTAATGTATAGATAAATTGGTATAACCACTATGGAGAACAGTATGGAGGTTCCTAAAAAAATTAAAAATAATACTTCCATATGATCCAGCAATCCCACTCCTGGGCATATATCTGGAGAAAACCATGGTTCGAAAGGATACATTCACCCCAGTGTTCATTGCAGCACTATTTACAATATCCAAGACTTGGAAACAACCTAAATGTCCATTGACAGATGAATGGATAAAGAAGATATGGTACATACATATAATGGAATATTACTCAGCCATAAAAAAGAACAAAATAATGCCATTTGCAGCAACACAGATGGACCTAGAGATTATCATATTAAGTCAGACAGAGAAAGACAAATATCATACGATATCACTTATATGTGGAAACTAAAAAGATAATGCAAATGAACTTATTTACAAAACAGAAGCAGGCTCACAGACTTCAAAAACAAACTTATGGTTTTCAAAGGGGAAAGGTGTGTGGGTTGGATAAATTAGGAGGTTGAGATTAACATATACACACTACTATATATAAAATATATAATCAACAAGGACCTACTGTGTAGCACAGGGAACTCTACTCAATATTCTGTAATAATCTATATTGGAAAAGAATCTGAAAAAGAATGGATCTATGTATATGTATAACTGAACCACTTTGCTGTACACCTGAAACCAACAGAACATTGTAAATCAACTATACCCCAATATAAAAAACGTTAAATTAAAAAAAAAATACCACCAAAATGGCAGTCTGAAAGAATCACAGCTAGAGTTATAGAGTTGTGGACTGTGGTCCCTAATAGTGTTCTGGAGAGAAACGGACAGAGAACAATAGGTAGAGAAAAAAATACTTTTAATTGGATATTTTGGTTAACCTACACAAAAGGTAATTTCACTGAGAAAAAAGTGTGTGATTTTTTTCTTCCAATATTTTGTAGGTGAGGAAATTCAAAAGAAAATACTAATCAACAGGGAGATATTTTCAAGATTTGGGATTTATAATAAAAATAACTAATTTTATTAGTCCCTTCTTTGTTTCTTTAATCAACATCTACCTTAAAGTCTGTGTCTTATTAAATTAGCTCTTTTAAATTGTATGGGTTGATAAACTTTTCTATTTTATTAGTATAAAATATTTTTAAATAAAGAAATTAATATAATTTGTCTACTTTAGAAAGGGAATTAAAAGTATAGATTATAAATTCTCTACAAGTCCTATGGGCATCCTGTTCTATTTGCCATTTATAAACAATGTTAATGTATAAGCACTTACATAAGTGAAAATCAAATATTTTAAAAATATTCCTATTTCATATCTTTAAATGTATGTTGGTGCTTCAAGAAATTACTTTCCTGGGACTTCCCTGGTGGTCGAGTGGTAAAGAATCCACCCTACAATGTAGTGGATGCGGGTTTGATCCCTGGTCAGGTAACTAAGATCCCACATGCCACAGGGCAACTAAGCCAGGGCACCAGAACTACTGACCTCTCGTGCCTCAACTAGAGAGCCTGTGTGCCATAAACTACAGAGCCCACGTGCTCTGGAATCCACGCAACACAACTAGAGAGCCCACGTGCCCTGGAGCCTCTGCGCCACAACGAGAGACGCCTGCGCCACAACAAAGAGCCTGTGCGCCACAATGAAGAGCCCGCACACCTCAATGAAAGATCCTGCATGCCTCAAAGAAGATCCCACGTGCTGCAACTAAGACCCGATATAGCCAAAAATAAATAAAATTAAATTTTAAAGAAGAAATTACTTTTCTTTCTAAAGCTGTAACTCAAAATATTGACAAAAAACAAGTTTAAATATGAGTTTATTTAATGACTGGATACTAGGTCACAACATGAAAAGCAAAAACTTGCTTTTAAGTACCTTAACATTTTTGTTATTGATATATACTCAGGAAAAATGCTCATGTGATATGTAGTTGATACACTCTGGAAAAATTAGACTGATTTAATAATTTCATCTTTAAAACAGCTTTGTGTTTTCTCTCTGATTTTACCACCATGTAAAAATAAACAAGTAGTGCTAACATTAAGTTAAATTAAAATTAAACATTTAAGCCCAATAAAACAGAATTGAAAGCTCAGTTCCTTAGTCTTAGTAGCTTTATTTCAAGTGCTCAGTGTAGCTAGCAGTACCATATTTTACTGCACAGATTATAGAACATTTCCTTACTGCACAAAGTTCTACTGGACAGCTGTAAGTTATGTAAGCCTTAGGTTTATTTTCTCATAAAAAGTCTAATTAATTTTAATTTCCTAAATTCCCAATATCAATTGTCTTGGTCAAAGAAACAAATACTATTTTAATATTATAAAATTCTGTATTTAAAGAAATTATGAAAGACAAGACCTGAATAAAATGGACTTATAACACTACAAATCATTAGGCCTTCATGTATTGGCTCAAATTATAATTTCTAGATCTTTAATTATATTCAAGAACTTAGTTTAGTGTCAAACTGAATTTACTGATAATTTAGGATACCTGGATAATTTACAAGAAAAAGACATACAGACAGGTATTCAGATCATAAAATCTGTTTTTTTCTTAAGCAGATGGACCTTTCTAATTATGTTAAACACTTTTCACTATGTATAAAAGACAAGGTTATATTTTAGGGTTTCTAATTCAAAATGAGAAACGTATTACAAGTTTTTGCTCAGCCTAATATCTCTCTTAACACTTAGAAAAAGTTTATTTATTTTTTACCTGCTTAAAGTGATGACCAAACAATATTCAATATTTGTCAGCTGGTCACAGTAGTGCTGATGAAATTGTTAATATTTGTTTCCCACATAACTGTTAAATATAGCTGTAATCTAAACCCAGCTAAACTACTTCCCTTCCTGATGAAGGTGAATCACATGATCATCTAATAGCTATTGAAACTTTTAACTTGTCTCATCCTGACTTGACCAATGTTCAACTCTAATATATTATTAATTGATTGTGGTTTGTATACTTAAGAAATCAGATATATCTTATAGTTAAATATTATAATTTTAATATAAAGTATCTAAAATAAAATATTCTATTACCTATACTTATTTTATTTAGATCCACTTTAATGTACTGATAGTAGATGTGCATTCAGGGAGGCACATGATTTTGATATACTGTAAAAATAAAAGGAATATCTTATTTGGATATTTCAGTTTTTAAAAAAGGAAAAGAAATTATGACTATTGGAAGTAATCTAACACCTGGGGAAAAAAATCCCCTCAATTATTAAGAATAAAGCCCAGATTAATAAAGTTCTCTAGTTGATTTACAAATAAGTAGTCCTACATGCACTTACACCATTAAATAGAAAGAAGATTCACTGTCATCAGACTCTACTACAAGAATACTAAATAAGTTACTGAGGCTAAAAGGAAATGACACCAGATTAAAACTATAGAAATGGGGGCTAAAAAAGGAACAGAACATTTACCAAAATAAATCATATGCTGGGTCATAACAAAATTTTCAATAAATGTTAAAGGAATGAAAAATATGTTCTTTCAAATACGTAATTAAATTGGTTATCAATAATCATTAGGTATATAGAAAAGTCCCAAATATTTGGAAATTAAACAACACAGTTCTAAATAACCCAAGAGCAAAAAGGAAAGAAATATTTTAAACTAAATGATATTGAAAATAACAAGGCAATATTTATGGGAGGTAGCTCAAGCAGTGCTTGCAGGAAAAAATGTATTACTCTAATTGGTAATATAAGAAAGAAAACAACCATACCCCAATTAAAAAAAGAAGAAAAAATGAAAGAAAGACCTGAAAGCAATTATGCAATCTTCTAGCTTAAGAAGATACAAAAAGAAGAGGAAATTAAATCCAAACTAAGTAGAAGGAAGAAAATAAAAATAAGAGGCTAAATTAATGATATAGACAACAGAAAAACAATTGGGACTATTCAGAAGCCAAAAGTTGGTTCTCTGAATATATTCATAAAATTGAAACTCTCTAATAAGATGGATCAAGAAAAAAAAAAGAGAGAAGATGTAAGTTACCAACATCAGAAATGAGAATCCCAGTGACATAAAAAGGATAATGAGGAAATGTTATATATAAATTTTATGTCAGCAGGACTTATAGAAATGGCTGCATATGAAGCTCAAGAAGTCCTTTCCTCAAAAAGCAATGATAAAACTGGACAAAATTGACATAAACCAGTACTTAGGCCTCTGGAAATTTCCCAAAGCATACATCAAATTGAGAATTGTTTGTTGAAGAAAATCTACTGAAACTCAGTAAAAACTGAGTGGAAGTCTGTGGAATTTTGGCCAGGGGCTGCTCTGATTCCTCCCTCCCCAGTTTCACGGCCTGGGTTCTACCAGAGCAAACCCAAGCCCAGATGTCTTTAGTGTTGAATTCTATCAAACATTTAAGGAAAAACACCAATCCTTTACAAACTTTGCCAGAAAATACAAGATGGAATTCATTCTACATAGTCAGTATTACCCTCATATCAAAGTTAGATAAAGATATCCCAAGAAAACTAGATCAGCTCCACTTCTAGGTAAATCCCCAAGAGAAATGAAAACTTATGTCTACACAAAGACTTATTCATAAATTTTCATAGCAACATTATTCATAATATCCAAAAAGTATTAATAATCTAAATGTCCATGAGCTTTGAGTAGAAAAATAAAATCTAGCATATCTATAAAATGAAATATTATTTAGCAATAAAGGAAATGAAATACTGATAGATTCTACAACATTGATGAATCTCAGAAACATTATGCTAAGTTAAGGAAGCTGGATGAAACGACCACATATTAAATGATTTCATGTATGCCATATGTCCAGAAAAGGCAAATCTATAGCGATGAAAAAGAAATTAGTGGTAGGAATAAGAATTGATGACAAATTAAAGTGAGGGTCTTTTGGGGGAGTGGTTAAAAAGTTATAAAACTTGATTGTGTTTATGGTTTTGACAACTCTGCAAAATAACTGAACTGTAAATTTAAATGGGTGAATTTTAAGTTATAAAAATTATATTAAAATAATTTTGAAAACCACTTCAAACTATCATTATGTTTATTGCTTTTTTCATGTCTCACATGTATGACAAGTCCCTTGAAAATCACATATTACTAAAATGGACACAAAGAGAAATAGAAAACCTAAATAGCCCCTGGTGCAGCCACTGTGGATAACAGTGTGGAGGTTTCTCAAAAACTAAAAATAGAACTACCATGTGGCCAGCAATTCTGCTTCTAGGTATATAATCCAAAAAAAAAAAAAAAAAACCAAAAACCCCACAACCTAAAAAAACCCCACTAATTTGAAAAGATAAAGGCACCCTAGTGTTCATAGCAGCATTCTTTACAACTGCCAAGGTATTAAAGCAACCTTAGTGTTCAACAACAGATGAATAAATAAAGAAGATCTGGCAGATAGATATATACAATGGAATACTACTCAGCCATAAAAAAGAATGAAATTTTGCCACTTGCAGCAACATGGATGGACTTGGAGGGCATTATGCTAAGTGAAATAAATCAGACAAAGAAAGACAAATACTGTATGATATCACTTATATGTGGAATCTAAAAAATATAAAAACTAGTGAATAAGACAAAAAAGAAGCAGAATTGCAGATACAGAGAATAAACTAGTTGTTACCAGTGGGGAGAGGGTGAGATAGGGGTAGGTGATAAATAAAAGGGTTATTATGGAATTATATGAAATCATGTGTGTGAAACTTGAAAATTGTAAAGCTGAACTTCCCTGGTGGCGCAGTGGTTAAGAATCTGCCTGCCAATGCGGGGGACATGGGTTCAATCCCTGGTCCTGGAAGATTCCACATGCCATGGAGCAACTAATCCCATGTGCCACAACTATACAGCCTGCAATCTAGAGCCTGCAAGCCACAACTACTGAGCCCACATGCCACAACTACTGAAGCCCACGCACTCTAGGGCCAACGTGCTGCAACTACTGAAGCCTGCATGCTCTAGGGCCCACGTGCCACAACTAATGAGCCCGTATGCTGCAACTACTGAAGTCCACGCATCTAGAGCCTGTGCTCAGCAACAAGAGAAGCCACTGCAAATGAGAAGCCTGTGCATCGCAACTAGAGAACGTCTGTGTGCAGCAATAAAGACCTAATGCAGCCAAAAAAAAGAAAATTGTAAAGCACTATAGAACTTAAAGAATATTCCATTCAATTAAAAAATAAATTTAAAAAGGACATTTTAATAGATTTTTATAGCATTGTTAAATTGATTTCATGAATACAATTATATATTACAACCAGAAAAAAAAAAAAAGAAAATCTGAATAGCCCTATATCTGTTTTAAAAATTGATCTGTAATTTAAAACCTTCCCACAAAGAAAACTCTAGGCCACATGGCTTTTCTGGCTAGTTCAAATATCTAGGAGAGAAATAATACAAATCTTATACAAATTTTTCTGAAAACAGAGGAGGTGAGAACACTTTTCAATTCATTTTATGAGGCCTAAAAACCTTGATACCAAACCTGACAAACACATTACAGAAACAGAAAATTAAAGGTTAACATTCCTCATCAAAAAGCTCTAAGACGGCTTCCCTGGCGGCACAGTGGTTGTGAGTACGCCTGCCGATGCAGGGGACACGGGTTCGTGCCCTGGTCCGGGAAGATCCTATATGCCGCGGAGCAGCTGGGCCTGTGAGCCATGGCCGCTGAGCCTGCGCATCCGGAGCCTGTGCTCCGCAACGGGAGAGGCCACAACAGTGAGAGGCCCGCGTACCACAAAAAAAAAAAAAGCTCTAAGAAATCCCTAATAAAACACTGCCATATCAGACAGAGTAATATATTAAAAGCATAACACATTATGACCAAATGGATTTTATTCTAAGACTGCAATAATAGTATACTATTTGAAAATTAATCAGTGTAATTCACCAAAGTAACAAAATAAAGGAGAAAATAATACAACCATCTTAATAGATACAGTGAACAAATTTGACTGAATGTACAAGTCACTCACAATAAAATTTTTCAGCAAATAAGGATTAAAAGGCATCTCTGACAAATCTACAGCTAATGATATTCTCAATGGTGAAATACTGAATACTCTCCCCCAAGGTTGGTAATAAAGCAAAGTGTCCATTCTTACCATGTCTATTCAACACTGTACTAGACAAAAAAACTAGAAAGTCAAAAGTAGAACTGATTTCTATTCATAGAAACATAATTGACTATATATAAAATCTTAAGGAAACCACATGTAAGTACTAAGACCAATAAGTTAACCAACAAAGCTATAGGATACAAGTATACAAAAACACTAGTGTTTCTAAATACAAGCAGTGAACAATTAGAAAATGAATTTAAAAATAATACCATTTGCAATATTATCAACATATGCAAAATACTTTGAAATAAATTTAACAAAATATATGCAATAACAGTATACTTGCAAAATTATGAAGCATTGCTGAGAGAAATTAAAGATGCCAAATAAATAGAATGCTACACCATGTTTATAGACGGGAAGACAATAATATCAACATGCCAATTTTCCCCAAATTTTTCCATGGAATCAATATAACCTGAATCATAAACCCAGCAAGCTGTTTTGGATGAAACCGACAGGCTGATTCTAAAATGTATATGGAAATTGAGGAGTCCAGTTCCGGGCTAAAAACCTTTGTGTGATTTTCAGTCTGACCATAGGCAATTACAAAGGCTTTACTTGGTAGGCTTCTCAAGGGAAAGCTGCCCTCGCAAGACCAGATTTAGTGCACAGCCAATGCACTGCAGTCTCTGAAGGGAGGTGCGGTCAAGGATCCAGGCCCCTCTAGCAGGTTATGCTCTTATGCCTATTTTCATTCCTAGCTCAAGTGCCTTCATTGGTAGGTATTTTTTTCTGAGGCCTTTGCAGAAGTCTTCAAGCACCTCTGCTGATGCCTCCTCATTGGGGATGAGGTGGTACTCTGAATATACTTTTTCCCCACTCTGACTCTGTACCTAGTACTCTTCCACTTCTAGCCCTCCCCCTTTGCCCTCTCCTCTGACCTCAAGGTCCATAGCACTGCCAGAGCCTTCTGTTTGGGGCAATCCCAACAGTGAGAAGACCCTTATTCCTGTGCTGATTCACTTGATCCTCCACTGATGTGCTGTTCCATAGGGGGAAAATAGAACAGGGGGCAGTTGGTGCTTTTTCCAGTTTTACTTCTTGCTTACTCTATCAAAGTAAGTGATTGAAGGCTTCATTTTGGCTCATTGTGTTAATCAGCTACTCTGATACCTAAGGAGCTCAGCTCTCTCTCTAGCCCAGCTGTGTTTCTGACAGAAATTCAGAAGACCTGGAATAGCCAGAACAATTCTGAAAAAGTAGTACAAATTCAAAGGCCTTATACTACCTGATTTCAAGACTTACTACAAAGCTACATTAATCAAGACATTGTGATACTGGCATAGGGAATAAAATAGATTAATGGAGCAGAGTAGAGATTCTGGAAATAGATTCACAGCTGATTTTTTGACAACCATGCCAAAAGAAGTCAATGGGGAACAGAGGATCTTTTTTATCAAATGGTATTGGAACAGCTGAATATATGAGGAACAGAAAAGAAACCAACTGCTACACATCATACTCAAAATTAATTTGAGATTGCTCATACACCTAAACATAAATCCTACAGTTATAAAACTTCTGGTTCAAAAAAAATCTGAGGTAGGCAAAGATTTCTTAGAACACAAAAAGCAATAAACATAAAAGAAAAAAATTGATAACTTAAGCTACTTCAAAATTAAAATCTGCTCATAAAAAGACACCATTAAAAACAGGTAAGCCACAGATTGGGGGGTGAATATTAGCAATACATATACTTAACAAAGAGACTTGAATACAGAATTAACTTTTAAAACATTCTGCATTCAATAATAAAAAGAAAAACAATGGGTAAAATTTTGAACACACTGTCCATAAGGGAAGATATATAAATGATCAACAGACGTGTGAAAAAAGTGTTCAACATCATGAGTTAGACCGTGTGGAAAGGTTAATTAAGAAGACTTACAACACCAAATTGATTGTTGAGGATATAGAACAACTGAATGGTTACATATTGCTGGCTATAATGTAAATTGTACAACCACTTTGAAATTTTTTAAAGTATTTTTTATAAAAATTAAACATACATCTATCCTATTACCCTGTGATTCCAATCCTAGGTATTTACTGATAGAAATGAAAATACAGTTGACCCTTGAACAAAACAGGTTTGAATTGTGCAGATCCACTTATATGCAGATTTTTTTCAATAAATACAGTCAGCTCTCTGTATCCATGGATTCCACATTCGTTGATTCAACCAACTGTGGATTGTAAACTGTAATACATGATCCTTAGCTGGTTGAATCCGTGGATATGGAACCCACATATATGGAGGGGTGACCATGGGACTTAAGCATACACAGATTTTGGTATCTGTGTAGAGTCTTGGAGCCAACCCCCTCATGGATACCAAGGGATGACTGTACAAGTCCCTTAAAACTTGTACAAGAATATTCTTAGAAGCTTCATTTACAATAGCCTCCAAATAGAAATAGCCCAAATGTCCATTAACAGGAGAATGTGACGTATTCACATGTTGGAATTCACGTATTCACAAATTGTGACGTATTCATATATTGGTAAACTTCCAAGCAATAAAAGGATTGGACACTCATGCACACACATATACATACATATGTATATATTTTTATATATTGGTGAATATTATTTAGAAACCAGTATCTGATACAAACTTGTGTGTATACATATATGTGTGTGTGTGTATATATATATATATATATACACACACACATATATACACATACAAACATATTTATACAGTTGATCCTTGAACAACATGGAAGATGGGTTAGGGGTGCCAACCCTCTGCATTGAAATTCCCATATAACTTTGTAGTTGGCCCTCTATATCTGTGGGTCCATATCATTGGATTCAATCAACCACAATGGTGTAGTATTGTAGTATTTATTGAAAAAATTCCATGGATAAGTGGACCTGTGCAGTTCAAATCCATGTTGTTCAAGGGTCAACTGTATATATACATATATTTGAGTATGTGTGTGTGTGCATATATATATATATACACATACACATATACCCACATACATACTGGTTTATAATTCTCTAATAAAAGGAACCAGAGTTCCTTGCAAAAATTTGATTCCAGGGTTAGGGCAAGGAATCTATACGATAAATATAAAACAATCCAAATATTTTTATGGAACCACAGAAGACCCAGAATTGCCAAAGCAATCTTGAGGAAAAAAAACAAAGCAGGAGGCATAACTCTCCCATACTTCAGACAATACTACAAAGCTAAAGTAATCGAAACAGTGTAGTATTGGTACAAAAGCAGACATATGGATCAATAGAACAGAACAGAGAGCCCAGAAATAAACCCACACACCTACAGTCAATCTTCGACAAAGGAGGCAAGAATATAAAATGGGAAAAAGACAGTCTCTTCAGCAAGTGCTGCTGGGAAAGTTGGACAGCTGCATGTAAATCAATGTAGTTAGAATACACCCTCACACCATGCACAAAAATAAAGTCAAAATGGCTTAAAGACTTAAACATAACACATGACACCATAAAACTCCTAGAAGAGAGCACAGGCAAAACATTCTCTGACATAAATAGAACCAATGTTTTCTTAGGTCAGTCTCCCAAGGCAATAGAAATAAAAACAAAAATAAACAAATAGGACCTAATCAAACTTACAGGCTTTTGCACAGCAAAGGAAACCATAAAAAAAAAAAAAAAAGACAACCTACAGAATGGGAGAAAATATTTGCAAATGATGGTACAGACAGGAGCTTAATCTCCAAAATATACAAACAGCTCATACCAGTCAACAACAACAAAACAATCAAAAAATGGGCAGAAGGCCTTAATAGACATTTCTCCAAAGATGACATACAGATGGCCAGTAGGCACACGAAAAGATGCTCAACATCATTAATTATTAGAGAAATGCAAGTCAAAACTACAATGAGGTACCACCTCACACCATTCAGAATGGCCATCATTAAAAAGTCTACAAATAACAAATGCTGGAGAGGGTGTGGAGAAAAGGGAACCCTCCTACACTGTTGGTGGGAATGTAAGTTGGTGCAGGCACTACGGAAAACAGTGTGGAGGTTCCTCAGAAAACTAAAAATAAAATTACCACATGATCCAGCAATCCCACTCCTGGGCATATACCTGAACAAACTATAATTCAAAAAGATACATGCACTCTTATGTTCATAGGAGCACTATTCACAATAGCCAAAACACAGAAACAACCTAAATGTCCATTGACAGATGAATGGATAAAGATGTGGTACATATATACTATGGAATACTACTCAGCCATAAAAAATGAAATAATGCCATTTGCAGCAACATGGATGCAACTAGAGATTATCATACTAAGTGAAGTAAGTCAGAAAGAGAAAGACAAATACCATATGATATCACTTACATGTGGAATCTAAAATAGGACACAAATGAACCTACCTAGGAAACAGAAACAGACATAGAGAACGGACTTGTGGTTGCCAAGCAGGAGGGGGAGGAGGGTCAGAAGGACTAGGAGTTTGGGATTAGCAGATGTAAACTACTATATATAAGGACAGATAAACAACAAGGTCCTACTGTATAGGACAGGGAACTATATTTAATATCCTGTGATAAACCATAATGAAAAAGAATGTCTGTATGTGTATAACTGAGTCACTGCTGCACAGCAGTGATTGGCACAACATTGTAAATCAACTACACTTCAATTAAAAATATATAAATATAAAAATATAAAAAGGAAGGAAATTCTGCAATATGCCACAACATGGATAAACCTTGAGCACATAATGCTAAGTGAAAATAAACCAGTCACAAAAAGAAAAAAAAAAGATAAATATGAAACGTTATGGAGCACGAGAAAATAAGAACCTGCTCAAAAAATGATGGGTATGTATAAAAAGGACACAGAAGCCATCTTGATAGGGTCCCATAGGGCTGAATCTGGAACAATTTGAGCATCACAATAACAAATGATAATAACAGATCTTATCTCATTGAATAAAATAGAAATTCATGATTCCATAGTGATATAAACAAATGAATATGTAAATATTTAAGTAAGATAGGAGGTTATACTCTCTAACCAGTAAAATGCTTATGAATAAATGTAGAGGAAATAATGGAGTTAGAAAATCACCAACAGATACTAAAACTAATGAGTAAAACTTGGATAAAATTTTTACATAATTTCACAAATCTCCCCATAAATTACTTACCATTTACAAAGGAAAATAATAACGTTATAACGGTGAAACCTAGTGGGCATCATCTTCACCAAACAATCAAAATTATCACGACTAATGTTAGGATAAACTATTTTCAAGTGCCTTTTGATATGACAAACTAAGGAAGACACTGCCTTCTGTGCTATACCTGCCAAAATGCTTAATTTGATTCTAATCACGAGAAAGTATCAAACTCCAACTGAAGTACATTAAACAAAATAACTGGTCTGTATTCTTGAAAAATATCAAAGTAAAAAAAAAAAACAACAAATGCTGAGGAACTATCCCAGATTAAAGGAAATTAAGAAATGAAAACTAAGATGTAAGAGGCTGGATTTGATTCTGTTCTGGGAATGTACTATACTTATGCTGTAAAAGAATGTCCTTGCTCTTAAGAAATACACAGTGATATAGATCACTTTTCAACTCTTAAATTTGTTATCTTTCCAAGTTCAGAGAAAAACCCTCAGTTACTCATATCTTATTAAAAGTCCAATGTGGTAATATACCCCCAAATCTAGATTTCAAAGGTTTTACAAGAATCTCTATTACAGCAAAAAAAAATTCCTAAAGAAAAAGGAGAGATCTACAAATTGTCTCTGATCATAGACTCAAACGGCAAGTAAAACAATTCAAACTTTAAGAGCCTCACAGACTAACATAACCAAATTGAGTAAATTATTCCTAAATAACAATGTACAATAGGTACCACATCACACTGTTGTTTGTAGACCATTCTCCATGAATAGTTCCCTGTTATGTAGACCATTCTCCATGAATAGTTCCCTGTTAATCCTCCGGGTCTTCTTAGTGAAGGCATTTACAGCCAAGTTAAGGACGTTTGTATAACGTTCCCAGACATCCCAGGCTTTGAGGTAGCTCCCTCCCTGAAGACATTCCAGGGGAGTAAAGATAAAGACCTCTCCCTTTCTTCCCCAGAGAAGATTTTCTTACATTCCAGAGTAAAGATAAGGTTTCTTTCTCCAGATGGGAGAATGGATAGACCACCAGCAGAACTATTTTCAGATCTGAGTTTTAAAAACTTGTGTTCTTCTCTTGTTATACCACTGCACATGCAGGCACCTTCTGTTCCTCACCATGTTAACATGTTGGGACTGAGGGTCAGGAACTGATGCAAGATGTTGCTCTAGCTGCTGGTTTTGCTATCAGTAATAAACTATCTTTGTCTCTGACACACATGCCTGTCTTCTGTCACTATACACACAAAAGTGTGGCAAGGCTAATTAACTAGCTTGTAAGAGGGGAAAATCTTAATCTTGCAAAGTTTCTGACTTAAGAGTTGACCTTTGATAAATTGCTCAAAAGAGTAGAACAGTCAATAATCAATGGGAAAATAGGGCTACTCAGTTGGCTAAACTTGATTACACTAATCCTTGGGACTTATTCTCTGGGTCAGACTTAGGCCAACTAGGATATTGGACAGCAAGTGGTTTCAAATCTTTTTTATAATAATTGTGATTGTCCTTACGTTTTTCTCCTTCTTTGATGTCTGATATCCAGGTACTTAAATGCTGCTACAAAATCACTGATCTGGGGCACTATTCAACAAATTATCTGCTTTGTAAAGAGGCTGAGGCCCTCGTAGTCAGTCAGCTGAGGGGGTTGAGTTTGACCAAAAGGGTGGAATTGAGAAATTCTAACAAGAAAAATGGTACAGACCTGGCATATTTCAGATGGAAGTATTCCTAAATGATGACAAACACAATGCAGAAAATGTCTTTTACATATAGGTCACAAATTAAACAGCTAAGGTCTTCTGGAGAAGCCATATATAACTAAAACTGCTTTAGTTAATGATTCATACAGTTGCCCAACAGCAAATACCCTGACTGGTCTCTTTGTTAGCTGCTAACCCATTACCATTTTAATGGAAAACGCAAAGTTCATTATTTAGAAAGTGTCTGGTTTTTCTTTCTCTGCTTTCTCCTTTCTCATATATAAATTCTGTTTTGTATGTATTAGACAAAATCGACCTATTGGTTTACTTTGTATTCAAGTAAATAATGTGGTAACAATTAAGTATGTCTGAGTTATCCTTTGACAGGTGGTAATAAAGTACTGTTCTTTCTAGCTCTGGAGCACTACATTACCTCATGTTGTTTCTCTACATCCTAGATAAATAATCAATTTATAAAAACTCCTCAAATTATTCTATTTTGAATATGTCATGTGTATCCTGCTCTAAGCCTAACAGATTATACTTTATATGTGTTAATATATTTATTTAATCCTCTCAACATTTTATTGTCATTTTACAGAAAAAGAAACTGAGCACAAAAAGCTTAAGTAACTTTTCTAAGATCCAACAGCTAGAAAGAAGCAGAATTAGGATTTGAGTCTCAAAGAATCTGACTCTAGTGTTAATGCTCTTTAACTCTATACTAGACTATCTTAGTAAGTAAAAACAAACAAATAAAAAAACAGAGCTCTCCACTAAGCCTGATTATCAAAGCTCCATGGTTCTGTATCCTCTGGAAATGATGGGAGGAGAAAGAGCTGATAATAATAGAAAAGCTGACTCAACATAATTCCTTTTATCTTTGGAATAAAAGTGAAGTAGTCACACTTTATCTTCTCATAAGATTCCTTCAATGACTTTGATTTCTCACGCTCTTTTTTACACTCATTTTTTCTCTCAGTTACTTTGCTGCATTCTATCAATTTCTATATTTACTCTTTTAAATGACTTTCAAGTCACAGTATATTAATATTCCCATTATTAAATACCCTGACTAGAATATAAACTGAATGAGGGTAGCACATTTTTCCCCCTGAATTCTAGGGAGTAATTATTTTCAAAGGTCCAAGCTTTTATAGTCATTTTTGATATCTGATGATTCTCACCACCTCACACCCCCAACTCCCAAAGGAAGGTACTTTTCAGAGGCACAGTGCTATTTCTTCTTGTTTTTTTTTTTTTTAGTTTTAAAAATTACACTTGAAAATATTCTTACTTTAAAAAATTCAAACAATAACTATAAAATGAAAGTTCCCTTAAATCAACCCACTGTATGCCAATCCCCTTTTCAGATTACTTCCATGAACAGTTTTGTTTATATCCTCTTGGCCTTTTTCTATATTTTAACAAGTAGATATTCTATAACTTTCTTGTTTTCACTAAAATACGTCTAAGAGGTATTTCCTTGCTGTGTTTTTTAACTTTTGCATTGTATTCTATAGTATAAAAGTAACATTAAAAAAAAGTATGTTCCTATTTATGGACTTTTACATGGGTTCCAAATATCTTGCTATTATATATAATGATGCAAAGAACATCCTTCAACAAACTTTGTGCATAAGTGACAGTCTCCAGAAATTATTAAAATTTCAGTAAGATTAGATTTTTAGAGTCAAAAGATATGCTTAGTTTTATTTAAAAAAATAAAATATATGTATATGTGAGGATCCACTTTCTAACACTGTTAACAGAAAATACTAGTAATCTTTAAAAATTTGCTCATATAATAAGCAAAAATCACTATTTTGTTATTTCATTTTTCTTTTTCCTTGTTGTTAGTGACGTTGAGAATCTTTTCAGGTTTGTTAGCCATTTGTATTTCTTTTGTTTACATACTTTGCTTACTTTTGATTGGGTTATTTTTCATATCAATTTACAGAAATTTTTAATGTATTCTGGGAGCTTATAGCATATAGAAATGTATTCTGGATGTTTATAGCATATTACAGATAAACAAATTTTGCCTGGTGCAAATAATATCATGAATCTTGATTTTATAAAGTTTACTATATATTTTGGTAATTATTTATATAAATTCATAGGAAGCTAGTTTTTTAAATGGCTTCAAAATATTTGTGTATACTCTAATTTATTAACTTAGAATTTTGTTACAGACAAGGTTGCTTCTAGTCTTTTGCTATTAACAACACAATAATGAATATCCTTTATAAATTACTTTGCATTCAAATATTGAGTATATTTATGGGATAAATTTCTAGAAATAAAATTACTCAATTATTTGAAAAAAACTTTATATTTTACTCTTTAATTCAAGTATAAGACACATAAATGAAATTGTACACTTCAATGAATTATCACAAAGTGAACAACCTTAAATAATTACCACTACATCAAGAAATAGAATGTTACCAGCAGCTGAGTTGTGCATCTCCTGATTTTTGCTCCTCTCTCGTCTCCCCAAATCTGACTTCCTACATACACCAAAAATCAGTTTTGCTTGCTGTTGATAAATGTTTCACTTTTTTCTAAAATATTGTTGCACATAAATGAAGTTAATTCATTTCATTGCTGTAGAATTCAATTGGATTAATATAATACAATTTATTTATTCAGTCTACTCTGATGGTCATTTGTTTGTAGTTTGGGACAATTATAAATATAAAACTGCCATTGCAAATAATGCTACTGTCATTTGGTGCATATGTGCTTGCATTTCATTGGGTATATACCTAGAAATGAAACTCCTGGGTTGTAGGGCATGCATACATAGGTATGCTAAAATGAAGTAAATAAAGTTAACAACTTTATAAAGTAGATTCACCAATTTACCCTCTTAGCAGCAGCGTTTGAGAGTTCTTGATACCCAATATCATCGCAAACACTACCAACATTACCAATGGTAGTGGTGTACCTTTTCATATAAATATGAAAATATATGTCATTTAGATACTCTCTTTTATGACATGTTTGTTCAAATTTCTTCTGCATTTTTTGCTATTGAGTTATATTTTTCTTATTGATGATTCTGTTTACACTCTGGATAGGAGTCCACTGTCAGATAAAATTAATCCAAATATCTCTTCCTTGTCCTGCCATTTCACTCTCTTAATTGTGCATTTTTTTCCAAGAAATTCTTTTTTGTTGTTGTTTTTTTTGTTTGTTTTTTTGCGGTACGCAGGCCTCTCACTGCTGTGGCCTCTCCCATTGCAGAGCTCAGGCTCCGGATGCGCAGGCTCAGCGGCCATGGCTCACGGGCCCAGCTGCTCCGTGGCATGTGGGATCCTCCCCGACCGGTGCACAAACCCGTGTCCCCTGCATCGGCAGGTGGACTCTCAACCACTGCACCACCAGAGAAGCCCCCAAGAAATTCTTAATGTTTTCCTCTATGGTTTATACTTTTTGAGTACTGTTTAAGAAATAATTCCTTAACCCAAGTATTATGAAGATACTCTCCTATTACACTTTCTAGAATCTTTGTGTACAGTGGAAGAATCAAATTTCATTTTTTCTATATAATTATTCAATTGACTTTGTACTACTTATTGGGTGGCAGGGAACCTGTCATTTCCTCCATTGCGCTGCAGAACCAATTTGGCTAAATATGCTTGTATCTATTTCTGTGCTCTTTATTCTGTTCATTGGTCTATTTGTCTATCCTGCACCAATACGAACACTGTCATGACTAATACAGCTTTATTTAGTAAGTCTTGTTTTCAAGTAGATCAGTCTTCTAATTCTGTTTTTCTTTAATACTGTCTCAGCTAGTTGTGGCCCTTTGTATTTCTCTGTACGTTTTAGAAGGGAAAATATCAGCTGAAATTTATATTGGTATTCTGGTATATCTATAGATCAATTTGTGAAAAATTGTCATCTTTACACTACTACTGAATTTTTCATTCCATGATTTAGGTTCTTAAATTTATCTTAAGTTTTATAGTTTTCTGGGTAGAAGTCTTAAATATCTTTTATTAGATTTATTCCTAGATCTTTTATTATTTTTATTTTATTGTAGATGAAATCTTTATACAATTTTAGTTTCTAACTATTTTGTAAGTATATGAAAATATAGTCTATTTTTTACCTGGACTCTGTATCCACTAACCTTGTTAAACTCAATTACTAATTCTAATAATTAATCTGCTAAATGATTTTTTTTTACATTTCCTTTGTTTCCAATCCATACGACTGATTTATTTACCTTTCTCACAATGAAAATAGAAGTGGTCACAGCAGTCATCCTTGTCTTGTTTTTATACCAGAGGTAAAGCTTTTAACATTTTTAAGTATGAATAATATTTGCTGCCATATATCACACTAAAGAAATTCCCTTCTTGTTTTAGTTAGTTGTTAGTAAATGTTTATTTTGCTTTTCTCATCTATGGCTTAATCATTATGGTTTTCTACGTTATCCTATTAATGTGATAATTTACACTGATTCATTTCAAATGTTGAACAAACCTTGCATTCCTGGTATAAACCAAACTCGATTATGATATTTTTATTGCTATATTTATAGTTTGGCTGGGATTTTTGTATCTATGTTCATGCATGATATGGACTTATAATTTTCACTTTTTGTAATGCTTTTTTCAAATTTTTATTTTTTAATTAAAAAAAATTTTAAATTCAACTATAGTTGATTTATAGTATTGTGTTAGTTTCAGCATGGTAATTTGGGTTTTTTGTAGATTATATTCCATTATAGGTTATTACAAGATACTGCGTATAATTCCATGTGGTATACAGTAAAAACCTTGTGCTTATCTATTTTATGTATAGTATTTGTGTTTGTTAACCCCATTCTCCTAATTTGTCCCTCCCCTCTTCCCTCTACCCTTTGGCAACCACACATTTGTTTTCTATGTATGTGAGTCTGTTTCTGTTTTGTATATAGATTCGTGTGTATATTTTTTAGATTCTACAATACAAGTGATATCATATAGTATTTGTCTTTCTCTGACTTATTTCACCAAGCATAATATTCTCTAGGCCCATCCATGTTGCTGCAAATGGCAATATTTCATTCTTTTTTTATGTCTGAGTAATATTCCATGGTATATATGTACCACATCTTCTTAAGCCAATCATCTATTGATGGGCATTTGGGTTGCTTCCATGTCTTGGCTATTGTAAATAGTGCTGCTATGAACATTCATTGGTGTGCATGTATCTTTTCAAATTAGAGTTTTCATTTTTTCTGGATATATACCCAGGAGTAGAATTGCTTATCATATGGTAGTTCTACTTTTAGCTTTTTAAGAAACCTCCATTCTGTTTTCCATAGCAGCTGCACCAATTTACATTCTCTCCAACAGTGTACAAGGGTTCTCCTTTCTCCACATCCTCTCCAACATTTATTATTTGTAGACCTTTTGATGACAGCCATTCTGATTAGTGTGAGGTGATAACTCATTGGGAAAGGAGGAAAGGAAGGAAGGAAGGAAGAAGCAAAGAAGCAAAGAAGGAAATGAGGGAGGGAGGGAGGAAGGAAGGAAGGAAGGAGGGAAAGAAGGAGAAAATGTAGAGAGAATTAGTAGAAGTATCATTGTGGTTTTGATTTGCATTTCTCTAATAATCAACGATGTTGAGCATCTTTTCACATGCCTGTTAGCTATCTGTACGTCTTCTTTAGAAAAATGTTTATTTAGGTCTTCTGCCCATTTTAAAAATTGGATTCTTTGTGTGTGTGTGTGTGTGTGTGTGTGTTTGATATTGAGCTGTATGAGCTGTTTGTATATTTTGGATATTAAGCCCTTGTTGGAGGCACAGTTTGCAAATATTTTCTCCTATTCCATAGTTGTCTTTTCATTTTGTTGATGGTTTCCTTTGCTGTGCAAAAGCTTTTACATTTGCTTTGATTTCTTTTGCCTTGGGAGACTAATCAAAGAAAATATTGCTACACTTTATGTCAAAGAATGTTTTGCCTATGTTCTCTTCTAGGAGTTTTGGTGTCATGTCTTACATTCAGGTTTTTAAACTATTTTAAGTTTATTTTTGTATATGGTGTGAGGGAATGTTCTAATTTCATTGTTTTTTTATGCAGCTGTCCAGCTTTCCCAACACCACTTGTTGAAGAAATGGTCTTTTCTCTATTGTATATTCCTGCCTCCTTTGTCATAGATTAATTGACCATAGGTGTGTAGGTTTATTTCTGGGCTCTCTATTCTGTTCCATTGTTCTATATGTCTATTTTTGTGCCAAAACCACATGCAGGCAGACTCTCAACCACTGCGCCACCAGGGAAGCCCTACCACACTGTTTTGATCACAGTTGATTTGTAGTACAGTATAGAATCTGGAAGGGTATGCCTTGTTTTTTTCCCCCAGGATTGCTTTGGCAATTATGGGTCTTTTCTGGTTCCATATAAATCTGTAGATTGCTTTGGGTAGTATAGCCATTTTAACAATATTAATTCTTCCAATCCAAGAGCATGGGATACCTTTCTGTTTCTTTGAATAATCTTCAATTTCCTACATCAATGTTTTATACTTTCAGCATATAGGTATTTCACCTCTTCAGTTAAGTTTATTCCTAGGTTTTTTTTTTGTTTGTTTTTTGGATGCAATTTTACATGGGATTTTAAAAAATTTCTCTTTCTGATATTTCATTTTTAGTGTATAGAAATGCAGCAAATTTCTGTATATTAATCTTGTATCCTGTGACCTTGCTGAATACATTTATTAGTTCTAATAGTTTTGGGGTGAAGACTTTAGGGTTCTCTACACAGAGTATCATGTCACCTGTAAATAGTAACAGTTTTACCTCTCCCCTTCCAACTTGGATACCTTTTATTTCTTTTTCTTGCCTGATGGCTGTGGCTAGGACTTCCAATACTATGTTGAACAGAAGTGGTGAGAGTGGGTATCCTTGTCTTCTTCCTGAATTTAATAGGAAATTTTTTAGCTTTTAACCATTGAGTATTATGTG
This sequence comes from Neophocaena asiaeorientalis asiaeorientalis, assembly GCF_003031525.2. NCBI lineage: Eukaryota > Metazoa > Chordata > Mammalia > Artiodactyla > Phocoenidae > Neophocaena > Neophocaena asiaeorientalis. The sequence goes on along the minus strand of NW_020175533.1, from coordinate 1,220,740 downwards.
AGTTGTGGGTTTGTCATAAATGGCCTTTATGATGTTGAGATATGTTCCCTCTATACCCACTTTGATGAGAGTTTTTATCATAAATGGATATTGAATTTTGTCAAATGCTCTTTCTTTGTCTACTGAGATGATCACATGGTTTTTGTCTTTCCTTTTGTTAATGTGGTGTATCATATTGATTGAGTTGTGTATGTTGAACCATCCATCCTTGTGACTCTGGAATGAATTCAACTCGATCATGTTGTATGATCCTTTTTACGTATTGCTGGATTTGGTTTGCTAATATTTTGTCAAGGATTTTTGCATCTATATTCATCAGTGATATTGGCCTATAATTTTCTTGTCTTGTAGTATATTTGTCTGGTTTTGGTGTCAGGGTGATGGTGGCTTCATAGAATGAATTTGGGAGTGTTCCCTCTTCTTCAATTTTCTGGAATAGTTTGAGAAGGATAGGTGTAAGTCCTTCTTTGTAATTTTGGTAGAATTCCCCACTGAAGCTATCCAGTCCTTGACTTCTGTGCAGGGAGGTTGTTTTGTTTGTTTGTTTTTGTTTTTTTAATTACAGATTCTACTTCACTTCTAGTGATCAGTCTGTTCAAATTATGTTTCTTCTTGATTCAGTTTTGGCAGGCAGTTCTATCTACAGCCAAAGGGGCTTGTCTCCTCTGTGTAGGGCCCCAGGACTGGGAATTCCAGTCTGTGGCTTGACCTACTCAGCCCCCAGGGTAAGGGTCCACAGGTGCAGACCTTCTCAACCTTTCAGCTCCCTACCCAGGGTGGAGGTCCCAACCCTATGACTTTTTTCCATCCTACCCAGTTACATGGAAATCTTTCTTGCAGCTTTAGTTGTATAGGATTTCTTCTGACAGTTTCCAGTTCCATGAGACTTGTTCCACATGTAGGTGAATTTTTGAGTTGTTTGTGGGGGGTGATGAGTTCCACATACTCCTACTCTGCCATCTTGATCCAATCCCTTTTCAAGTTTTGACATCAGGTTATGTTGGCCTCATAAAATGAGAGGAATATGATTTTTTCTTTCACAATTCTAAGAGGAATACGTTCTCAGAAAGAAAATAAGTACTGTTGTTACTTATTTCCTAAAACTTTGGTGGAATATACATGGATAGCCAATTGAACTGGAGTTTTTTGGCAGTTGAGGGTATCTATGAGGCAGGCGTCCAAGCTTTCTCATACAAGTGTAGGTTCTTCAGAGGCTTTGTAATGACTGTCAACCCCACAGTAACTTTATAAGGGAAATATGCTCTCTACCTGATTTACTTATTCCAACAACCTTCAGCTCCTGAACCTGGCAATACACCTTCATAGCTCTTAATTTTGGCATTGCCTTGCCTTTGTAGGTCAGTCTCTAAGTAGGGAACCCTGAAAATGGCTTGAGCTCAGCCAACTTCAGTGGTAACTACCTGGGTTAAAAGATAAGCATATCTTCTTGCCATATCAAACAATGGGATTATCAGCTGTCCCACCCTCCCTTCCTTTCATCCCCTCATCCATGGACTGTTCCTGCCAGCTTTCCTACTAAAGAATTTTTCAGCCAAGAAGCAAGCTCCCAATATCATATTCACATACATCTACTCCTGCCCCAAATTCTAGGAACACAGGTTTTTTTCAGGTATTCACCCTTTCAGCTGGCTTCAAGTTCTCTTGGAGCTCATGAGACTTAGCTTAGGGGTAGACTGGGAAGTATAGAAATAGAGCCAAATATATATATTTTTTAATGTATTATTTGATAAAAGATGATTCCAAATTTAGAGGGGAAAGATGAAATATCCAGGAAGTGGTATTGGCATAACTCTTAGTCATCAGGTAAGAAATAAAGTTTAATCCCTATTTCATACCTCATACCTAAATAAGCTCCAGATAAAGACTTAAATATATTAAAGAAACAATGATATAGGACAATATTCTTCATTATTTTGAAGTGAAAAAGGCTTTTCTAAGTATGACACAAAATCCAGAGCCATAAAAGAAAAAAATAGAATTTAAAAATTAAAAAATTTTAAATTTTTGCATGGAAAAAACCATCCTAAACAAAGTCATAAAAGAAACAAAAGAAAGGAAAATATCTATAGGTTACATCACAGAGAAAGCTAACTTACTTACTATGTAAACATTTTTCACAAATCTAAAAGACAACAACTCTGCCAGAAAATGGACAAAGAATAGAAACAGAAATGTCACAGTAGAGAAAAAGATGTCCAATTTCACTTAAGATACAAGGAAGGTGTTAATATTATAATAATATACTTCCTTTTACTTAAAATGACAGGGATTAAAAGTTTGGTTATATACTATTGTTAGAAAGGTTGTAGGGAATCAGGTATTCTCAAACATTGCTGGTGGGAGTAGAATTTGGTACAACTTCTATGCAGGGCAACAACCTAGGAATAAGGATTAATTAGAACTAAATTAGCTTTTAAAGGGAATACAATCCAACTTTCAAAGATAGGATGTCTGACTGGATTATGCTGTTCTGCACTTTCTACTGACTCTCAGTTTAGCCTGTCAGAGGAAATGAAAAATACTTTTTGGAGAATGATAACATCATTTAGAAACTCAAATTATCTTTATAATGTTCATATATATATATATATATAT
>NW_020175533.1:1208450-1216540 GCF_003031525.2 Neophocaena asiaeorientalis asiaeorientalis | reverse complement strand
ATATATATATATATATATATATATATATATATATATATATGGGAATATATAATGTTCATATAATTTTGAATTAAAGAAAACAAAACGGAAACAAAATCAAAAAGCAAACGTAGGTTACATGAAGACAATATAATATGACCAAAAACCAAGACAAATGCTAAGCTAGAAACCAGTTATGGAGTTATCAAACACATTTTAAAGTAACTATATTCGACATGTTCAAGGAAATAAAAGACAAGAGCGATAATTTAAGAAGGTAAAGCTTTAAAAAGAACCAAATGGAAGGTCTAGAACTAAAAAATAACTGAAATTGAACTCCATGAGTCAATCTACCATTAGATTAGACAGCACTGAAGAATTAGTGAACTCTTAAAGACAAGTCAGAAGAAAGTATCCAAAATGAAACACAAGGAGGGAAAGGATAGAAAAGGCAAAGCAAACAAACAAACATGTATGAGTGTATTAACATCCTAACAACCTCCCAACAACATTAAAAGTGGGGATACTATTAAAGTTTGACATCAAGAAAGAACACAGAATCACAGTTTATATTTAAATTATTATTTTTCTTAGTACCATTTTCAATCTAATAAAAATCCAGGTAAGGGCTTCTTTCCATTTTTAGGATTTCACTTAAGTATTTTAAAAGAAACATTTAAATATATCAAACATATCAGATAAATAGTACACATTAGAAGACTGTTAACTACTTACATTCCATATGCCGAGCTTACAGCAAGGCTAGTAATCTGTTGTGGAGGTTCACCATCCACCCAGACCAACTGAATTACAAGTTCTGCTTGATACCCTGGAGGCATCCGCACTGGTCGTGTCTTAACACTAGAAAACAGAAAAAGTAATTGCATCATATACAGTTCAAATACGTATGTTCATGCTTATTTTCAGAATTTACAACAAATCTTCCTACAGAAATATACAACACCAGGCATTGAGGACATTATGCAGGTAGGCAGTATCTTCTCTAGCTTTCTCGAAATAAACCAAGACACTTGTGATTTCTTAGCCTTTCCTTTAAGTAGTTTTTCAGTCAGATCCACTTCACCTGCCTTTCATCAGTTCCTTTTTCTCTTATGATAGTAGTATTTTTAATTATTTTTATTATTTATTTTCTTACATAATATTTGTTACATATATGTAAGTTATAATGCATAACAATAAAAACTATGAGCATGAATCTACCACCCAACTTAAGAGTTCAACATATTCAAAAGCTGAATTCCTGCTTTCTCTATAAATTTGCTCCACTTGCATCCTTCTCTATTCCAGCTGATAGCAGCTCTTATCCTTCTAGTTATTGAGTTTAAAAACCTTAAAGTAATCCTTGACTAATATTCTTATACCTTACATCTCATATCTCACATCCAACCAATTATCAAATGTATTGGTGCTACCTTCAAAATATATGCAGAAGCTGACCACTTTTTATAATACTTTAGTACTGCTACCATCCTAGTTACAGTTGACAAATAAAAATACGGGATATCCATTTAAATCTGAATTTCAAATAAACAATAAATAATGGGTTTATTTTGTTTATTTGTTTGTTTTTACTGTATTTCCCATTTAATATTTGGGATATACTGATACTAAAAATGTTCATTGTTTCTCTGAAATTCAAATTAGTGTATCCTGTTCTGTTTTGTTTTCTTCTGTTTTGCTGAATCTGCCAGACCTTAACATTATCTCTAGGTAAGTGCAATAGCCTCCTTATTGGTCTCCCATCTTTTACCTTTCCCTTCCATCACCAAATCTACCTTTACCAGTGACCAAAGTGACCAGTTTAAAATTTAAGTCTGATCATATCACTTCTGTATTTAAAACCCTATAATCATCCCCATTTAATTAGGAATAAAAGTCAAGGTCCTTACAATGGCCTATAATTTGCCCTCTATTACCCACCTGACTTCATCTCCTACTACCCTGTCCTCTACTGCCCAGCATCCTTTCTTTGTTCTAGCTACACTGACCTCCTTATATGCCAGGCACTTTAAGACCTTTGCATTAGCTGTTCCTGCTGCCTGGAATACTCTTCCACCAGATATTCTTCAGATAACTCCCTCATCTACATTTGGTTTAAGTCTCATCCTCCTAATGAGGCCTATGATGACCTCATACAAAGTCAAAAGAAAATCAGATAATTGCACAAACATGTGTATATTGATAAGAATTGTAATATTGCTAAAAATGAAGAACCGGCAGTATTGAAAGGCTTATTTATTAGCTTACATATATGGATATCTAAATCCAGCAAAGGAAAGTCATTTAGGGATGGATGCCAACATATAATTTAGTAAAGCATAGATTATATGCAACTCAAGAACCACTTGTAATATACTGTAACTCAAAGAATAATATACTTCTGCTGTTTGGTCCTTTGGAGCTTATATACCTATAGGATTATACTGAATCCCCTTGGTTCTCTTGATAATCCTTAAGATTGTTACTACTTTACAAGTCTGCATTAAATGCTACAACACATGGTATTATTTACTTCATCTCCACTACCAGATTTCTGCTGATTTTACTGGTTTTTCTCTTTTATCCCTATCTTTTATATTTTTTAAATTTTATGGAAAAATACTCAGGTCATTGCAGGACCCACTTTAGTGATGGGTCTTCTTAGCTAATAAATCTACAGTGCTTTCTTAAGCTTTAATTTTTTGTTCTCTTTCTGTCTTTCATTTTAATATAAATCAATTAAGTGAAGCAAACTGATATGAAGGAAAAATTAAATGTGTAAAATTATAACATTATGAAAGTTTTCCATTTGCTAAAGTTTAATGATTTTGTTTCCCCTTCAAAGATTTTCCTCTCAGTAATGCCTACTTATACTTCCTTTTTTAATTTCACAAGAAAAATTTGGGGTGTGGGGCAGAAGCAATGATTACAAAAGTACAGCAACTGATAACTGTATGGTAAGCTTATTTTTCTCCTGAAAACTCATCTTTAAATTTTCCATAAGTGTTTTTATAAGAAATGAGGAAACTAGTTATCCACAGTTCCTTGAGTAGCAGACTCAGATAGTTTCATATGAGGCTCAGAGAAATTCCTTGCTTAGGCTAAATTCTCCAACCAGCTAATACTAGAAACATTTGGTTTGACGATGTAGAAGCAGTAAGTGGTAACTTAAGGAAACTGCATTCTTTTGTACCCTATTACCAGAAAGCATAAAAACAAGATAAACATCACTATAGGCTTGATTAAGTTTTATTTGAGCATGACACTAAATTTGTTTAGATATACTGAGACAATGCAGTTTCTTACAAAATAGTATCAGTTGAAAAAAGAGAAAGAAATATTATGCAATATCCTAGTAACCATAAGAGAAAAAAAGCCTTTTTTCTGACATAGTATTCTTGTGGTAAACTTCGTTTAACTTTTGGATTCCAAGAAGGCTGAAGACATTCCCTAAAAATACTTTATCAGTTGAGAAGTACCAGGCAAGTGGCAAGTTTCTGCTCTGCCAAACGTTTTCCCATTCTATCAAAGCTATGTTTTCTTTAGGGTCGGTCAGGGAAGGAAATATATTAATTAGTAATGAAGAATGGAAATATTGTGCCCTCTTCATAGATATTCCAAAAAAAAGAAGACAAAGGTACCCCTTGGTGGACTGTAGACCACTTGACAACAACTTAATAAAAGAGGAGGATGATTTTATTTGGCACAGTTTCAAAGAATTATACAATTAACATGTAAAATTGTTTTAAAATCTGGTAGCAACTCTTACTTGAGGCATGGGATACTATCCTTCGTTACTCCTTCACTAGCCACAGTGTTAGTGCTCCCAGAAAGACTCCTTGAAGAAGGAAGCTGGGATGAGAGATCAGGAAATGGAGGACTTGTTTCTGGTTCCGGAGTAATAATATCTTCAATATCACACTGAAGTCGTACCTCTAATGACTTAAAAAAAGAAAAATCAAGTTTTGATTTAACCTAGATTTTCATAACAATCACATTAAAATATCTGGTACTCTTACAGTAATTATTCATTATTTTTTTCAGATTAATTAGTTCAATTCATAGTAAAGTTGAGATACCCCAAACTGAATTAAATAATAAATTATATAGAATATTCAGTGGCATTCACAAAAAAATGTAAATTAAAAAAAAAAAATAAATAAATTTATTTATTTATTTTTGGCTGCGTTGGGTCTTCGTTGCTCTGCACGGGCTTTCTCTAGTTGTGGCAAGCAGGGGCTACTCTTCATTGTGGTGTGCGGGCTTCTCATTGCGGTGGCTTCTGTTGTTTCACAGTTTCAAAGAATTATACAATTAACATGTAAAATTGTTTTAAAATCTGGTAGCAACTCTTACTTGAGGCATGGGATACTATCCTTCGTTACTCCTTCACTAGCCACAGTGTTAGTGCTCCCAGAAAGACTCCTTGAAGAAGGAAGCTGGGATGAGAGATCAGGAAATGGAGGACTTGTTTCTGGTTCCGGAGTAATAATATCTTCAATATCACACTGAAGTCGTACCTCTAATGACTTAAAAAAAGAAAAATCAAGTTTTGATTTAACCTAGATTTTCATAACAATCACATTAAAATATCTGGTACTCTTACAGTAATTATTCATTATTTTTTTCAGATTAATTAGTTCAATTCATAGTAAAGTTGAGATACCCCAAACTGAATTAAATAATAAATTATATAGAATATTCAGTGGCATTCACAAAAAAATGTAAATTAAAAAAAAAAAATAAATAAATTTATTTATTTATTTTTGGCTGCGTTGGGTCTTCGTTGCTCTGCACGGGCTTTCTCTAGTTGTGGCAAGCAGGGGCTACTCTTCATTGTGGTGTGCGGGCTTCTCATTGCGGTGGCTTCTGTTGTTGCAGAGCATGGGCTCTAGGCACGTGGGCTTCAGCAGTTGTGTGGCACACGGGCTCAGTAGTTGTGGCACATGGGCTTAGTTGCTCTGCGGCATGTGGGATCTTCTTGGACCAGGGCTTGTACCCATGTTCCCTGCATTGGCAGGCAGATTCTTAACCACTGCACCACCAGGGAAGTCCTTAAAATGTTTTTTAATTCTTCAGAATTATAAGAAAATACCTACCAGTGGAGATAAATTTTCTGTATAATAAATATTCCTTAAGTATAAATTACAATTCCATATATGATAAAATAAAAGGAGAAACTGGTCATGGTTATTCCAATGAAAGAAACTAAATTGGATATGTGTGTGTAAAAACACACACACACACAACACACAAATTGTTATTTGTACAAAGCTTCTTAGCTTTAAAAAACCTTCATTCAATCTTGACTTTGAATTACTTCAGTATAAATTTTCCAAAATAAATTCCATATTTTTGTTTGTTTCATTAGTTTAGCTCTTATATAATTTCATTAGCTTGGTCAGAATTGCTTAATGAAAAACATATGATAATTTATACTGGAATAAAAAGGTGATCCAAACCCTTCTTTTTTAAAGCTGAAAATGCTTTAAAATTACTTTATGACTGCATTCAATGCTCAAATAAAATCAATTTTATAACATAAACATTCACTTTTCAATGTAAAAATAAGCATTTTTGAGATTAAAAACAACTGCTTACAAAAAGTGTAATTATGGAGTAGTGAATACAGCAATATTATCAAAATGATTGTCATAATTATCTTAAAACTTAAAACCTCTGGTGATAATAACAATTACCAATTATTGAGTGCTTAGTAAGACACTCTGCTAATGACTTTATATAATCATCACAAGAACTCTATGAAAGTGGCATTACAATTTCTAGTTTATGACTATTTTCTGTTTTTCTATTTTATTTACACAGGAAGTTATATGAGTGATGAAGTTGAGACTTACCCAGACTGTACTACTGACTAATGGGCCTTGTGACTTGCTCAGAATCACACAGATATTCATTGGTAAAGCCAGAATTAAAAGCTAGGCTCATCTGACTCCAAAGCCTGGGTTTTAACTAATATATACTTTAAGGGCAATGTTTAATTTTAGCCATTGAGGTAAAAACAGTTATACATAGGCCTTTAATAGATAATCTTTATTTTCTGATAAAATGGTAAAATGGACTGGGTAGAGAAGACCCATTATTTATAGGTGCCTTAAGTTAGATTTAATTTATCCCATGAGAGCATCATTATTTTGAATAATTAAATTATTTCATCAGTTTAAAAATTAAGATTATGTAAGGCAGGCCCATAATTATTTCTACCCTACAAATATGTTGCTATTTAAAAAATCATTCAAAGTAATCTTATTGTAGTTGAGAAATAATCATTTATGGCAATTAGTTGGCAAAAAGATAAATTTTTTAAAAATTTAATAAAGACATAGAACAAAGCTTGCATTAATTTGACATTTATATATAAAATAAATCAGTAACTATCTATATAAAACCTATAGGCATAATCTATACTATTTAATAATACTAAATTTTGATAGAGAACTGTTTCTGTCGTTTTAAGCCAAATTTTTTTTAATATGTTATACTAAGTAACAAGAACAATTAAAAATTCTATGAATTGGATTACTGGCCACATACTGTACTCTTGGTGGCTTAAAACCATACCAAGCACTAGTTAAGATCTATTATAACTGTTTTCTTTTAATAACTCTAAGTGTGAAAGTTAAATTTTAAATGACTTACCACTATTTCTGTTGTAATTTCATGTCTGCTGAATTTATAAATTATGACATATGCAGAGACTCCTGATACACAGAATATTCTGCTCTCTGGACACCAGTGGATCATCTGAATGGCATATGGATCTTCCTCTACAATTTCACATGTTTGTTTTCCTTCTCCTACCTTCTGTTTTTCAAACACTTTTGAAGTTTTTAGCTTGTACAGCATCTGCAGTGTTACTATAAGATATTGAATCATAGTTATCTTCTAATTTGAACTTAATTCTTAGATGTTGTCGAAGCCTTTTAAATATACGTATTAAATCACAAAAGTAAAACCCAACTGAACAAAATAAACTACATTTTAACAAGGAATCATTCAATGTCATGCTCTCATATCAGTACCATTTAGCTGGAGGAAGACTATAGGGAAAAAATAAACATTTATTGAACATATACTATATACCAAAGAACATGTAGGACCTTTGTATGCATTGTCTCATGAGCTCCTCAGAAAAGTCCTGCGAAGTGAGTATATTTATCCTTGTTTATTGACAAAAATACTTGGGTTCAGAAACTTTTAAATGAAACTACTGAGCCTACTTCTCTCTTAAGGGGGACTCCTCAATACTATTTCACAATTTTTTCCTTTGATTGTTAGATGAGAGGTTGATGCTATTCTTTGAGGGTTTATTCCTCTCAACAAACTTTTAGACACTCCTTCAGATGAGAAACAATTTGTAATTTACCAGTACCAGTTAGTAATATTGGGAGTCCAATGATCTGGACTCTTTTAGAAAGAATATTTTCTGAGTGGCTCTGTGTTAGGAAATGGTCAGTTGTAATTGCTAAAAAAGCCTGGGGAATTGTTTTGGGGAATATTTATTTGGGGGAATATTATTTCCATTTTAGAACCTGATGATAACTCCGCTATATAAAAGCTCTGATTCTACAAAGGATCCTTGAGAAACATTCTAAAACTCTAGGAGTTCCTGCCAAAAGTGCATAATCTGAACCTAATCATGAGAAACATTAGTCAAACACAAATTGGAAGAGATTCTACAAAATAACTGGCCTGAACTCCTAAAAATGTCAATTTCAAATACTCAGCAACCATTCCAGACTAAAGAAAACTCAACAGATACGATAACTAAATCCAACAAATAATCCTAGACTTTCTTTTATTATGAGAGATATTATTGGAACAACTGGCTAAAACTGAGTCAGATGTGGAAGTTAGATAATAGTATTGTATTAATATTAAGCTCCTGATTTTGATAACTATAATTTGATTATATAGAAGAATGCCCTTGTTTGTAGGAAGTATACACTGAAGTATTTAGGAGGGCATGTACTGTTAGAGGAGCATGATGTTTGCAACTTACTCTCAAATGATTATAAACAGCTATATATATATGTATATATGTATATGTGTGTGTGTGTGTGTGTGTGTGAAAATGGAGGGAAGAGAGG
>NW_020175533.1:1191744-1208428 GCF_003031525.2 Neophocaena asiaeorientalis asiaeorientalis | reverse complement strand
GGGAGGGAGGAAGCGGGGAGGGAAGGGGAGAGAGAGAGGGAGCAAGCAAGTGCTAGATTGAGAGGAGGGCGGGTGAAGGGAACACATGCATACATTGATACTTGGGGAATCTGGCTGAAGGCTATACAACAGTTCATAGTATGTTTTTATGATTTTTCTGTAAGTCTGATGTGACATGGAAATATTAAAGAATATTGCAGACATAATTATTTAACTTTGAGTTAATCAACAGAGATTATCCTTAGTAGGCCTGACAGAATCAGGTGAGCCCTTTAAAAGAGGGATCAGGGCCTTCCCTGAAGTTAGAGAGACACTCCCTTGCTGGCCTTGAAGAAACAAATCACGAGTTTTAAAGCTGCAAGAAAATGAATTCTGCCAACAACCACAAAAGCTTGGAACAGAACTCTGAGCTGCAGGTGAAACTGCAGTCCTAGCCAACACTTCAACTGCAGTCTCTGAGACCCTGAGCAAAGAACTCAGCTAATCTGAACCAGATTCATGACACACGGAAACTGTGAGACAGTATATGGGTTTTGTTTTAAACTGCTAAATTGTGGTAATTTAATACTCAGCAACTGAAGATGAATACAGTTGACCCTTGAACAGTATGGGTTTGAAATGCATGGGTCCACTTATTCTCAGATAATTTTCAATAGTAAATACTACAGTACTACACAATCTGAGGTTGATAGAATCCTCAGATGCTGAACCACAGATACAGAGAAATAGTGTATAGTGAGGGCCAACTATAAATTATGCCCCAACTATAAGTTATGCTCAGATTGTGTAGAGGGTTGGCACAATCTGACTGACTCCCATGTTGTTCAAGGTCAACGGTACACATATTAACATAAACTCAACTTTCAAATTCGGTATAACCTCATTTCCTGTACTGGACCTTATCCCACAAAATTGGCAAATTAAGTGATATTTCTCCAATGACATCCATCGATTTGGAGATATGCCCTTATAATTGATTACAGTAAAAATATTAAACATGCTGCAAACGTCTGTAACATATGTTCTGAATGTAATACAGTATTTTATTTAAAATTAACTTCTTAAAATATTATCGTGCATGCTTAAGGGTGGTATGCACTTCAGTCATTAGAGTGTTAAAGTGTCTTCTCACATTTTAGAAACTAAGGAGTGACTCTGAGGTGGTGGAAAACGAGCAAAGATGTTTGCTCGTTGTAATTGTAACTATACAATTAACTGTGTTCGTGGAACAAACTCAGATTTACATGAAAAAGTTCGTAAAAATAAAAAATCTGTTGTCCCTTGGAATTTCCCCCTGAACAATTGATCTTTATTGTGTGAGGTCAGAAAGGGCCCTCAGATTTCATGGCTTTAAATCTTTTAATCATTTCCTCTTGCTGATGCTTTGCTCCACTACTAAAGGAGTCTAGATTGCAGACGAAGATTATCACTAATGTTCAACCTTCTTCCCTCTGCTTTTCTGTTTATCAGTCTTTCTCAGTTCACTTCTATAGCTTCAGGTATCACTTCTATGCTGCTTCTTAATTAGTTACCATTCTTGACTGTTCTCCCTACCTGATAGACAGTTTTACTTGAATTTCCTGGTGTTCCAACAAAATCCAAACTTCCAGAACTCTTCTGTATCCTTATTTCCAAAGAGTTATCTCTATCTTGATGGTTACTCAGAAACTTAGAGACATTGCTCACTTCTTCTCCTCCTAGTCCTATCAAAATCTTAACTATCTCCCAAAACTCACATTAAATGTCACCCCACCAAAATACCCTTCCTGGATCTACCTGGTTCAAATAAATCTCCCATTTCCAATTAAAAATAGAATTTGGGTTGTACTACATTTAGAGTTCTTATCATATTGTTTGCCCTGTAAGTTCTCTGAAGGGTATGTATGGGTATAATCAAGTCTTAAATCTTTGCATGCCCTTCAACACTGAGCAGAGTACCTGTAGTCCTTAAATTATGTAATTCTCAAGATTTCAAAAGAAGTTTTACATTTATCAAATTATTTCTTTTGATTCTCACGGACTTGGTAGACAAGTGGCAAAGAAAAGTGAAGACTAGTGGGATAAAAGCACTTTTCTAAGAGTGAGGAGGTGAAGGAAATTCCTTGAAAAGAATTAGTCTGACAAAGTTTGGTACTTTTTCCAATGTACATTACCTCATAAATATAATAGGTTGCTGATAAAGAGTGATTTCAGTTGTGTCTGTTTATATCATAAAAGTACAGTAGAGATAATACTTCAAACTGATTCAATAATATAGGAAATACATTTTTGTAACACAGCCATATGTGTATGCTAAATATGTATCAAAAATATTAACTGTCCAAACTAAAAAGTGATCAATGGCTATGAGTAAATATTAACCAAGTGTTTTCTGTAATATAAGGAGAAACTTAAAACTTACTTGCAGAAGCATCCCAAAACTTTATCGATCCATCTGCATGACTAGATAAGAAATAAATTAGCATTAAGTATGGTAAATAAAAATCATAATTGTTCTAAATATATAAAAACTTGAATTACTATTAAAATTTGGTTTAAAAATACCATTTCAATGAAAACTAATGTATGCTAAACCATTTCTAAGCTTAAAACAATGGTTTATTTTTTAAATACCACACAAGAATCTAAATTTTAGAAAAAGACAATAATTACTTAGATTTATTGTAAGAATATTTTATATGTAATAACAATGAAAACTGATCTGTGAAGAATGAACAGTATAATTTTATATAAAATTGTTTACACTGAATAAAGAGACCTGAGTTAGATTACATTAAAATAATTTTGAAATGAATATCATAGCGAAATTAAAGTTGAGCATAAAAATATAAAAAGCAAATCCTTAAACCTATCTAGAGTTGTATCATTATTTGATAATAGGTATAATGGTAATTTTATAAGAAATCGCCTATAAATAATCGTCATTTCCCCAATGACTAATGATGTTGAGCATCTTTTCATTAGCCATTTGTATATCTTTTTTTGAAAAAAAATCTATATAAATTCTTTGCCCACCTTTAAAAAATTGGTATATTTGTCTTTTTGTTTTTGAGCTGTAAGGGTTCTTTATATATCCTGAATACTAAACCCTTATCAGATATATGATTTTTAAAAGTTTCTTCCATTCACTGTTACCTTTTCACCTGATAGTGAAGACCATTTTATCTATTTTTTTCTTTGTTGCATATGCTTTTTCCCCTTTTTCTTCAGTACATTTATTAAATGCATAATTGCATGAAGCCTGAGCTGTGTATGGGCTGTTCAAGGGTTGAGTGCATAGCTAAAACTAGGAAAACTGCTGCCCCTTTCTCATGTTGGCAGAGCAGCTACTGCTCATAGTTGGGCCAGTTCTATGGCCTGCAAAGGAATGGGTAAATATCCCACAGCAAGATTCTGATGAACTGGAATGGAGCCAGGAGTGAGGGCACTGAGCCACCCTCCCAAGGAAGTGCTCTTACAGCCTATTCTTCCTGGTGTCCAAGCTCTTTTGCTCTGAAGACAGATGGGGAGCTTACAGGCTCTCTTCTGGCTGGGATGAAGCAGGTGGATAATAGAAAAGAAAGCCAGAGAGACTGGGGAAGGGAGACAGGAGTTGCTTTTTATTGACTTGGTCATGGGTTCCATTGAGGAGCCCCTTTGCGTTTAGGAGCATTTTTCTGCTTCCTTTTTTTTTCCCTGAAAATTCTCCTGCTGCCTGAGCTGCCATGCTAGTAATCCAGCATCCATTTCCTATAATTTCTATGTTTTGGTGTAATATCTAAGAGCCACAGCCACAATCATATTCAGGAAATATTAACCCTGTTTTCTTGAGTTTTATAGTCTTAGCTGTAAATTTACATCTTTGACCACATTTGAGTTAATTTTTGTGTATGCTAGGAGGTAATAAGGGTCCAACTTTATTCTTTAGCATGTGGATATTCAATTCTCCCAACACCATTTGTTGATGAGATTATTGTTTGCCCCATTAAATAGGCTTGACACCATTGTGAAAAACCAATTAGTCATAGATGTATAGTTTTATTTCTGGACTCCCAATTCCATTCCATTAAATTATAAATCTAATCTTATGTCAGTACCACACTGTTTTGATTACTGTAGCTGTGTAGGTAATTTTACAATTGAGAAGTGTAAGTCCTTCAATTTTGGTCTATTTCAAGATGATTTTGGCTATTTTGGGTCACTTGCCATCTCATATGAATTTTAGGATAAACTTTTCATTTCTGCAAAAAGATCATTGGGATTTTGATATGAATTGTAGTGAATCTGTATCACTTTGAGATACTGCCATCTTAATAATATTACCTTCTAATTCATAAACATGGAATGATTCCACTTATTTGTGTATTAGTTAATTTTTTTCAGCAAAGTTTTATAGTTTCTAGTGCACAAGCCTTTTATCTCCTTGGTTAAATTTATTTATAAGTATTTTATTTTTTGATGCTATTGTAAATAAAACTGCTTTCTTAATTTTCTTTGCAGATTGTTCATTGTTAGTATATAGAAACACACTAACATATATATAAGATTATGTCATCTGCAAATAGATATAATTTTACTTCTTCCTTTCCATTGTGATGTATTTTAATTAAAACTGCAACAACAGCAACACTCAGAAAACTAGGAGTAGAATAGAACTTCCTTAACCTGGTAAAGGGCATTTTTGCAAATGCCCTTTTATTTTTCTTGCAAATGCCCTTTTATTTTTCCTGCCTCACTCCTCTGGCTAGAATTTCTGGTTCAATATGAAATAGAAGTAGCAAAAGCAGAAATCTTTGTCTTGTTCCTGATCTCAGAGGGAAAGCTTTTAGTCTTTCACCATTGAATATGACGTTACCTGTGGGTTTTGCAAAAATGCCCTTTACCAGGTTAAGGAAGTTCCATTCTGCTCCTAGTTTTCTGCATGTTGCTGTTGTTGCAGTTTTAAATCGTGAAAGTGGTGTTTAATTTTGTCAAATGCTTTTTTATGCATGAGATGACTATGTGTTTTTTCCCCTTTATTCTATTAGTGTGGGTATTACATTGATTTTTATATGTTGAAACACTCTTGTATTCGTAGGATAAATCCCACTTGATCACAGTTTATAATCCTTTTAATATGCTGTAAGATTCAGTTTGCTAATATTTTGTTTAGTATACTTGAATCTATATTTATAATGAATATTGTTGCAGTTTTCTTTTCATTCAGTGTCTTTGTCTAGTTTGGTATTAGAATGATGCCTCAGATAATGAGTTAGGACGTTTTCCCTTCTATTTTTTGGAAAAGTTTGAACAGCATTTGGTGTTACCTATTTAAATGACTGATAGAATTCATCACAAAGCCATCTGGTCCTGGTCTTTCCTTTGATGGAAGGTTTCAATTACTGATTTAATCTCTTTACTTGTTATAAAACTGTTCAGATTATCTATTTCTTCTTGAGTCAGTTTTGATAGTTTGTGAATTTCTCAGAATTTATTCATTCATTTAGGTTATTTAATTTGTTGGCATAGAATTGTTTACAGTATTCTCTTATAATCCTTTTTATTTTTGTAAGATTGACAGTATTATACTCATTTTTCATTGTGATTTTAATAATTGTCCCCCCCTTTTTTTTTGAGTCACTCTAACTAAAGTTTTGTCAATTCTGTTGAAATTTTCAAAGAACAAACTTTTGGTTTCATTGAATTCCTTTATTGCTTTTCTATTCTCTGTTTTGTTTATCTCTGCTCAAATTTTTATTATTTCTTATATCTGCTGGTATCAGTTTTTCTTCTAGTTCCTCAAGGTGTAAAGATAGGTTATTGAACTTTCTTCTTCCTTTAATGTAGGTGATTACAGCTATAAATTCCCCTATGAGTACTGTTTTTGCTACATCTGCATGCTATTATTTTTCTTTTTATTTATATCAAAATATTTTCCAATTTCCCTTGTGATTTCTCATTTGGTCTGTTGGTTGTTTAAGAGTGTGTTGCTTGATCTCCATATATTTATGATTGTTCCATTTTGTTTCTTCTGTGTTTCTTGACCATGTTGTACATACCTTTAGCAACTTTATTATTTCCATAAACCAACTTTGGCTTTGTAAATCTTTGCTACTGTACATTTTCTTTCTATTTCATTAATTTTTGTTCTTAACAGTATTATTTTCCTTTTTACTTTTGGGGGAATAATTTTTTATCCTTTTTAACTTCTTAAGATAGATAATTAGATCATTAAATTTTAGTCTTCTTATTAACATGCATGGGTATAAACTTATATTAACTTATATAAACATATAACATGGGTATAAGCTTACCTCTAAACACAGATTTAGATTTATCCACATGTTATATTTTAGTTTCACTATCTTTCTGTTTGTGATATATTAAAATTTTATATTGTGATTTGCTTATTAACCAGTAAGCTAGTTGGGAATAGATTGCTTAATTTTGAAAACTTGTGAATGTTCTTTACATATTTTTGTCATTCGTTCCTAGTTTAATTCTCCTGTGGTCAGAGAACATGTTATATATGATTACAATCCTGTGACATTTATTGGCACTTTTATTATGGTCCTGCATATGGTCAATTTTGGTCTGTGTCTCATGTGCACTTGAAAAGAATGTACATTCTTGAACTGTAGAGTGTAATGTTTTAAATATGTCAGTTAAGTCAGACTTATTAATCATGCTGTTCAAAACTTTTATTGTTATGGATTTTTCCTTTAATTTTAAAATCAGTTGCAGAGAGAGGTTTGTTATATTTTCTTCCACTTATTGCAGAATTGTCTATCTCTTTGTATATTTTGGGGCCCCGAACTCAAAATTCTAATGGATTTATCCTTTTATTATTTTAAAATAGTCCCTTTTACATTTGATAATGCTTCTTGCTTTAAAGTTTACTGTGGTAGGCAGAATTCTAAAATATTCCCCAGGATTCCTGCCTTCTGGATAATCCTGTATATTCTCTGGGACTGTGGATATAATAGAGAATATATCACTCCCATGACAGTTATATTATGTTGACTTTAAGAAAAGGATATTATTTGGGTGAACCTATCACATGAAACCTATAAATATAGATCTAGAGGTCAAAGATGAAAGAACTTTGAAATTTGAAGCATGAGAAGTACTAGATGCATTGTTACTGGCTTGAAGTAAGAAGGGGCCACGTGGCAAGAAATGCAGACAGACTTAGGTAGCTAACATGCTCTCCTCCCATGACACCTAGCAAGGAAATTGGGAGCTCAGTCCCACAACCACAAGGAACTAAATTTTTCTAATAAAAAAAATGAGTTTGGAAGCAGATTTTCCCTCAGAACCTCCAGATGACAACTCAGCCTTGTTGACCCCTTGATTTCAGTCTTATGGTACACTGAGCAAATATCTCAATCATACAGTGCCAGATGTCTGACCTATAGAGCTGTGAGTTAATAAATGAGTTTTCAGCTGTTAAGTTTGTGGTGATTTGTTATGCAGCAATGGAAAACTACTGATATAAGTAGAGATGTACCAAAATTTTAAATTGTTCATGTTACAATTTTTCATGTATTTACTTTCAAATTTTTAGCATACATATACTTAATGTGTCTCATAAGTGATTTAGAATTTTTTTTATTTAGACCGACAGTCTTTGCTTATGACTGCAGAATACAGTCAAATTATATTTAGTGTAATTACTGATACACTGGAATTTAAATCTGCCAACCTCACAATTATATTCTATTTGTCTAACCAATTCTGTCTTCTTTCTCTCTCTTTTCTGTCCTTTTAAGGATTAATCACATTTTAAAATATTACTCTATTTTATTAGTTTTTGAGTATTATATTCTTGCACTATTATTTTAGTGGCTAACACAGATATTACAAAACTGATCCTTAAATTGTTGATCCTTCAGTTGTTAATTTTACACCTACCCAGACAAAGCAAGAATGTTAAATATTTTATCTCTATTTTCCTTTCTCCCACCTTTTGTGCTAGCATTATGATATATTTTCATTCTACATCACAATATTATTAAAAATTATTGACATTTTAATACTTATACCAAAACATAATATTATTGCTATTTATTTAGATTTATTCTTGCATTTACCTTTTTCTGTTATTATTTAATTTCTGCATTTCTATTATTCTATCTGGTATTGTTTTCCTTCTATTTAAAGCATTCACTTTAACTCTCTCAACATTCGTTTGAAAAAAAATTTGCCTTTATAGTTGAAGAATATTTTTGCTAAGTATGAAATTCTATATTAGCATTTTTCCCAGTAGTATAGAGATTTTATACCAATACCTTCTCTTTTCACCATTTCTGTTAAAATATCAACTCTCAATCTTATTACTGTTTGTTTTATTGTAAAGTGTCCACCTTGGCCGCTTTTGAGAATTTTTTCATTACCCTTTGTTTTCATCAGTTTTACTACAATCTGTGTAGATGGTTTTCCTTTTATTTACTCTGCTTTTAGTTTTTAGCACATTTTGAATTTGTTTTCTCAATGGAAAAAATCTGAGCCATTCATTCAATAATTTATTCTGCTTTATTCTCTCTCTCTTTTGTTTGTGTCTCCAGTTATATATATGTTCAAACTTCTTCACCAAGTATCATATATCTCTTATGGTTTTCTTTTTTCTCTGTGATTCCATCTAGATATTTTCTACTCACTATCTTCCAGATTACGGATCCTTTTTTCAGCTGTCACTACATGCTGTTAAGCCAATTTATTTAGTTCTTATTTTCAGTTATGGTAAGTTTTAGTTACATATTGATTTTTTTTATTGTGGTAAAAAACACATAACATAAAGTTTACTATGTTAACCATTTTTAAGTGTATAATACAATAGTATTAACGATATGCACATTGTTGTGCAGCAAATCTCTAGAATCTTTTCATCTAGAAAAATTGAACTCCACATCCATTGAACAACTCCCTTTTCCCCTCTCTCCTGAGCAACCACCATCCTTTCTGTCTTCTGTCTTTATGAATTTGTCTATTCTAAGTACCTGATATAAGTGGAATCATGCAGTATTTGTCTTTTTGAGACTGGCTTATTTCACTTAGCATAATTTCCTTCTGGTTCATCCATGTAATACAGAAAGATTTCCTTCTTTTCTAAGGCTAAACTAAATAGTATTCCATTGTATACAACGCATTTAAGAAACCCATTCATTTTTTGATGGACATTTATGTTGCTTCCACCTCTTGGATACTGTGAATAAATGCTGCAATAAACATGGATGTGCAATAAACATGGAACACCTTTGACACCCTGTTTTCAATTCTTTTGAATACGTGCTTAGAAATGGGATTGCTGGATTATATGGTAATTCTAAGTTTAATTTTTTGAGGAAACTCCATATCATTTTCCATAGCAGCTACCTCAGTTTACATTTCAACCAACAGTGAACAAAGGTTTCAATTTCTCCACATCTTCACCAACACTTATTTTCCTGTTGGTGCTGCATAGTGCTATCTTAACAGTTGTAAAGTGATATCTCATTGTGGATTTGACTTGCATTTCCCTGATGAGTAGTGATGTTGAACATTTTATCATACGTTTATAAGCCAATTGTGTATCTCTGGAGAAATACCTAATTCGAGTCCTTTGCCCATTTTAATTGAATTGTATGTTTTTGTTGTTGAGTTACAGGAGTTCTTTATATAGTTTGGATATTAACCCCTTATCAGATATATGGTTTGAAAATAACTTCTGACTCTGTAGGATGTCTTTTCATCTGTTGATTGTTCCCTTTTTTCCACAGGTTTTAAGTTGACGTAGTCCCATTTGTCTATTTTTGCTTTTGTTGCCTGTGTTTTTGGTGTCACAACTAAGAAATAATTGCCAAATCCAGTGTCATGAAATATTTCCCATTTTCTTTTGGGTGTTCTTTAGTTTCAGGTCTTAGATTTAGGGGGTTTTGTTTTCAGTTGATTTTGTGTATGGTATATGGTAAAGGTCCAATTTCATTCTTTCACATGTGCAAATAATGTTTTACCAGCATCATTTGCTGAACAGGTTATCCTATCCCCTTTGTATAGCCTTGGTATCTTTATCAAAGATTTGACCATATAGGTGATGGTTTATTTATAAGTTCTTTATTCTGTTTCAGTGGTCAATATCTCTGTCTTTATGTGAGTACCATACTGTTTTGATTACTTTGTAATATTTTTGATTAGCTTTGTATCATGTTTTGAAATCAGGAAGTGTAAGGACTCCAGCTTTATGTTGAATCAAGTTGTGTGAGTGGGTATCCTTCCTTTGTTTCTGATCTTAGAGGGAGAACTTGTAGTTATTCACCATTGAGTATGATGTTAGCTATGTGCTTTTCACACGTGACCTTTATTATGTTGTGGTAATTTCCTTCTATTACTAGATTGTTGAATGTTTTTATCACTAAAGAGTGTTGAATTTTGTCAAATGCTTTTTCTGCTTCATCTGAGATGTTCATGTGGTTTTTGTCCTTCATTTTGTTGGTGTGGTATATCACACTGATTGCTTTTCATGTTGAACCATCCTTGCATCCTGAGGATATATCCCACTTGTTTATGATCATTTTAATGTGTAGCTGAATTTGTTTTGCTCGTATTTTTGCAATAATAGTCACTGGGGATATTGCTCTGTAGTTTTCTTTTCTGGTAGTATCTTTGTCTGATTTTGACATCATGTAATGCTGGTCTCATACAATGAGTTTGGAAGTGTTCCCTCTTCAATTTTTTGAGGAGTTTAAAAAGAACTACTGTTAATTCTTTAAATGTTAGGTAGAATTCTCCAGTTAAGCCCTCTAGTTCTGGGCTTTTCTTTGTTGGGAGATTTTTTTATTACTGATTCAATGTTCTTACTGATTATAGGTCTGTCAGATTTTTTAATTTCTTCATTATTCAGTCTTGGTCGGTTGTATGTTTCCAGAAATTTATCCATTTCTTTTAAGTTATCCATTTTGTTGGCATATAATTCTTCAGAGTAGTCTCTTATGAAACTTTTTTATTTCTGTGGCATCAGCTGTAATGTCTCCTTTTTCATTTCTGACATTTGTTGAGTCTTTTCTTTTTTTCTTAGTCTAGCTAAGAGTTTGTCAATTTTGTTGATCTTTAAAAATCTGTTTTTAATATTTTCTATTGTTTTTCTACCCTCTATTTTGTTATTTCTGTTCTAATCTTTGTTATTTCCTTCCTTCTGCTAAATTTGGGTTTAGTTTTTTCTAATCCCTTGAGGTGTACAGTTAAATTGTTGATTTTAGATCTTTTTTTAATGTTGGCATTTACTACTATAAACTTCTTAGAGGTTTACTTGTAAACCTCTTAGTTGTGCTTTTGTTGCATCCCATCAGTTTGATATGTTGTCTTCTTTATCATTTTTCTCAAGACATTTTCCAACTTCCTTGTGATTTCTTTAACCCATTGGTTGTTCAAGAGGGTATTGCCTAATTTCCACATATTTTGTGGATTTTCCAGTCTTCCTTTTGGTATTCATTTCTAATTTCATTTCATTGTGGTTATTAAAAAATACTTGTTATGATTTCAATCTTCTTAAAAATTTTAAGACTTGTTTTATGGCCTAACATGTGATCTATCCTGGAGAATGTTTCACGTGTACTTGAGGAGAATGTATATTCTGCTGTTGTTGGGTAGAGTGTGCTGTACATGGCTATGAGGTCCAATTGTTCTATACTGTTTTTCAAGTCTTCTGTTCCTTATTGAACTTCTGTCTGGGTGCTCTATTCATTATTGAAAGTGGGGTACTGAAAACTACTATTTTTGCACTATTTCCTATTTCTCCCTTCAATTCTGTCAGTGTTTGCTTTATATATTTGGGCGATATGTTGTTAGGTGAATATACATTTATAATTTTTATTTCTTTCTGGTGAATTGACTATTTTATCATCATATATTATCCTCCTTTGTCTTTTTGACAGTTTTTGGCGTAAAGTCTATTTTGTCTGATAAAAGTATGCTCACCCTGATGTCTTTTTTTGTTAGCATTTGCATGCAGTATCTTTACCCATCCTTTCATTTCAGGCTATGTACACCCTTATATCTAAAGTGAGTCTCCTGTAGACAGCATACAGTTGGGTCTTCTTTCTTTTTCCATTCTTCCACTCTGTGTCTTTTGATTTGGGAGTTTAATTCATTTATCTTTAAAGAAATGATAGTATAGGACTTACCACTGCCATTTAAAAGTTGTTTTATGCTTATATTGTATTTATTTTGCCCCTTGTTTCCTTTCTTGCTGCCCTCCTTTTGTTTCATTGATTTTTTATAGTGACATGTTTTGATTTGTGTCTCACTTTCTTTTGTTCATATTCTATAGGTATTTTCTTTGCAGTTACCTTGTGTATTATATAAAACATCTTATAGTTATACTGATCTATTTTAAAGTGACAATTTAACTTCAATTGCATACAAAAACCCTACTCCTTAAGTGGGCTACACTGACCTGCCCATTCCAATACCATGTAGAGCAGACACTGATGTCTTCCCAAAGGCAAAGGGACTAAAGACTGGAAGCAACTCTCACCGATGTACCCAGCAGCCCTTGGGCTTAAACCTGGTCTAAACTTAGAATCACCTGGAGTTAAAACAACATGGATGCTCCCACCCAGATCAATAGACAGACTCTGTGGGGAGGGCACATGTGATGTAATTTCTAAATATTCATCATGTAATACTAGTGGGAAACTGCATGGGAACAACATAGCAAACATTTCTTCTGATTCTTTAAAGTGCATACAAATTCGGAGGGAATCAGGGCCCCACTGTAAGTTATGATTCTCCTGTGGGGCTCATGAAATGGCACCTTTAACAAGTTTTCTTATTGGTGCAGATATTATTCCCTCAGACCCGTATTCAGTAGCACTGAGCTAGAGATATCACGCATAGCACACCTGAGACCACTGAGTAGTTTTTCCAGGGCCTGTTTCCTAGTGGCTGAGCTCCTCCTGGAATAGGTACGGCCTTGTTGTTGCCTAGGGTAGATGCTGCTGGGTTAGTGGAAATCACATGGTATATTTAAGGTTTAGCGTTGTATGAGGGGTCGCCCTTAGAAATCTACCCCAAAATACCCTTAGTCCTCAGGGCCTTTAGCCCCATCTCCTCTCAGGGCCCACTTGATCCACAGGAACTCCCGGGGGCAAGGCATGACCACCTGTCCTCATGTGAGCTGAGCCTCCATACCCCATAAGATCCAGAGCATGAAGTCTGTTTGAAAATAAACCAAAGGTTTCAGTGGAGGGTGGATTAATATTTTGTGTTATGAATGGACAGAAGCCTTTGAAAACGATGCCATGAATGCATATTTGAGGATTAACAACAGAAGATGTGAACTACATTAAGTAATACAGCATGTTATAATTGAAACAAACACTACTCCTTTCTCTCTCCCCTCACTTTAATGTTAATGATGCTGTAAATTATCAATACATCTCTTTATATTTTGTAACCATTAACACACCTTTATAGTTATAGTTTCTTTTTGTTTTGATTTTTTTACATCTCAATTGGAGTATAATTGCTTTACAATGGTGTGCTACTTTCTGCTTTATAACAAAGTGATCAGTTATACATATACATATGTTCCCATATCTCTTCCCTATTCCGTCTCCCTCCCTCCCACCCTCCCTAGCCCACCCCTCTAGTGGTCACAAAGCACCGAACTGATCTCCCTATGCTACACGGCTGCTTCCCACTGGCTATCTGTTTTACGTTTGGGAGTGCATATATGTCCATGCCACTCTCTCGCTTTGTCACAGCTTACCCTTCCCCCTCCCCATATCCTTAAGTCCATTCTCTAGTAGGTCTGTGTCTTTATTCCTGTCTTACCCCTAGGTTCTTCATGACATTTTTTCCCTTTAAATTCCATATATATGTGTTAGCATACGGTATTTGTCTTTCTCTTTCTGACTTACTTCACTCTGTATGACAGACTCTAGGTCTATCCACCTCATTACAAATAGCTCAGTTTCGTTTCCTTTTATGGCTGAGTAATATTTCATTGTATATATGTGCCACATCTTCTTTATCCATTCATCCGATGATGGACACTTAGGTTGTTTCCATCTCCTGGCTATTGTAAATAGAGCTACAATGAACATTTTGGTACATGACTTTCCTTGAATTATGGTTTTCTCAAGGTATATGCCCAGGAGTGGGATTGCTGGGTCATAGGGTAGTTCTATTATTTAGTTTTTAAAGGAACCTCCATACTATTCTCCATAGTGGCTGTACCAATTCACATTCCCACCAGCACTGCAAGAGTGTTCCCTTTTATCCACACCCTCTCCAGCATTTATTGTTTCTAGATTTTTTGATGATGGCCATTCTGACTGGTGTGAGATGATATCTCATTGTAGTTTTGATTTGCATTTCTCTAATGATTAATGATGTTGAGCATTCTTTCATGTGTTTGTTGGCAGTCTGTATATCTTCTTTGGAGAAATGTCTATTTAGGTCTTCTGCCCATTTTTGGATTGGGTTGTTTGTTTTTTTGTTATTGAGCTGCATGAGCTGCTTATAAATTTTGGAGATTAATCCTTTGTCAGTTGCTTCATTTGCAAATATTTTCTCCCATTCTGAGG
Organism: Neophocaena asiaeorientalis asiaeorientalis; assembly: GCF_003031525.2. Taxonomy (NCBI): domain Eukaryota; kingdom Metazoa; phylum Chordata; class Mammalia; order Artiodactyla; family Phocoenidae; genus Neophocaena; species Neophocaena asiaeorientalis. The sequence goes on along the minus strand of NW_020175533.1, from coordinate 1,193,903 downwards.
GTTGTCTTTTGGTCTTGTTTATGGTTTCCTTTGCTGTGCAAAAGCTTTGAAGTTTCATTAGGTCCCATTTGTTTATTTTTGTTTTTATTTCCATTTCTCTAGGAGGTGGGTCAAAAAGGATCTTGCTGTGATTTATGTCATAGAGTGTTCTGCCTATGTTTTCCTCTAAGAGTTTGATAGTTTCTGGCCTTACATTTAGGTCTTTAATCCATTTTGAGCTTATTTTTGTGTATGCTGTTAGGAAGTGACCTAATCTCATACCTCTACATGTACCTGTCCACTTTTCCCAGCACCACTTATTGTAGAGACTGTACTTTCTCCACTGTACATTCCTACCTCCTTTATTAAAGATAAGGTGACCACATGTGTGTGGTTTTATCTCAGGGCTTTCTATCCTGTTCCATTGATCTTTCTGTTTTTGTGCCAGTACCATACTGTCTTGATTACTGTAGCTTTGTAGTATAGTCTGAAGTCACGGAGCCTGATTCCTCCAGCTGCGTTTTTCATTCTCACGATTGCTTTGGCTATTCGGGGTCTTTTGTGTTTCCATACAAATTGTGAAATTTTTTGTTCTAGTTCTGTGAAAAATGCCAGTGGTTGTTTGATAGGGATTGCACTGAATCTGTAGATTGCTTTGGGTAGTAGAGTCATTTTCACAATGTTGATTCTTCCAATCCAAGGACATAGTATCTCTCTCTCCATCTATCTGTATCATCTTTAATTTCTTTCATCAGTGTCTTATAATTTTCTACATACAGGTCTTTCGTCTCCTTAGGTAGGTTTATTCCTAGATATTTTATTCTTTTTGTTGCAATGGTAAATGGGAGTGTTTTCTTCATTTCACTTTCAGATTTTTCATCATTTGTGTATAGGAATGCCAGAGATTTCTGTGCATTAATTTTGTATCCTGCTACTTTACCAAATTCATTGATTAGCTCTAGTAGCTTTCTAGTAGCATGTTTAGCAGTCTCTATGTATAGTATCATGTCATCTGCAAACAGTGACAGCTTTACTTCTTTTCTGATTTGGATTCCTTTTATTTCCTTTTCTTCTCTGACTGCTGTGGCTAAAACTTCCAAAACTACGTTGAATAAGAGGGTTGAGAGTGGACACCCTTGTCTTGTTCCTGATCTTAGTGGAAATGCGTTCAGTATTTCACCATTGAAGAGGATGTTGGCTGTGGGTTAGTCATATATGGCTTTATTATGTTGAGGAAAAATCCCTCTATGCCTACTTTCTGCAGGGTTTTAATCATAAATAGGTGTTTTCCATTAAGTCCATCTTGTTTAATGTATCATTTAAAGCTTGTGTTTCCTTATTTATTTTCATTCTAGGTGATCTGTCCATTGGTGAAAGTGGGTTGTTAAAATCCCCTACTATCAATGTGTTACTGTCGATTACTCCTATTATGGCTGTTAGTATTTGCCTTATGTATTGAGGTGCTCCTATATTGGGTGCATAAATATTTACATGCTTTCTTTTGGTTTCCATTTGCATGGAATATAGTTTTCCATCCCCTCACTTAAAGTCTGTTAGTGTCTCTAGGTCTGAAGTGGGTCTCTTGTAGACAGCATATAAATGGGTCTTGTTTTTGTATCCATTCAGCCCGCCTGTGTCTTTTTTTGTGTGTGTGTGGTAGCGGAGCACAGGCTCCAGATGCGCAGGCTCAGCGGCCATGGCTCACGAGCCCAGCCGCTCTGCGCCACGTGGGATTTTCCCGGACCAGGCAATGAACCCGTGTCCCCTGCATCAGCAGGGGGACTCTCAACTACTGCGATACCAGGGAAGCCCCAGTCTGTGTCTTTTGGTGGGAGCATTTAATCCATTTACACTTAAGGTATAAGGGAAGGAAGGAGGGAAGGAAGGAAGGAAGGAGGGAAGGAAGGAAGGAGGGAAGGAAGGAAGAAAGAAAAGGAAGAAAGAGGAAAGAGGATGAAAAAAGGTAAGATAAAATAAACTAAAGTTATTAAAATAAAAATTAAGAAAAACAATTCTTTTTAAGAAAAAAAAAACAAGAACAAAAAAAAACGGAAAGAACCGTAGGATAAATGGTGACAGCAAAGCTATACAGACAAAATCTCACACAGAAACATACACACTCACAAAAAGAGGAAAAGGGGAAAAAATAGTCAATCTTGCTCTCAAAGTCCACCTCCTCA
>NW_020175533.1:1166710-1191710 GCF_003031525.2 Neophocaena asiaeorientalis asiaeorientalis | reverse complement strand
GCCTCTGCGTGTAGGTCGCCGGAGGGCGTCTGTTCTTCGCTCAGACAGGACGGGCTTAAAGGAGCAGCTGCTTCGGGGACTCTGGCTCACTCAGGCCGGTGCGAGGGAGGGGTGAGGATGCGGGGCGAGCCTGCAGTGGCAGAGGCCGGTGGGACGTTGCACCAGCCTGAGGCGCGCTGTGCGTTCTCACGGGGAAATTGTCTCTGGATCCCGGGACCCTGGCAGTGGCGGGCTGCACAGCCTCCCTGGAAGGGAGGTGTGGATAGTGACCTGTGCTCGCACACAGGCTTCTTGGTGGTGGCACCAGCAGCCTTAGGGTCTCATGCCCGTCTCTGGGGTCCGCGCTGTTAGCTGCGGCTTGCGCCCGTCTCTGGAGCTCCTTTAAGCAGCGCTCTTTATCCCCTCTCCTCGCGCACGAGGAAAGAAAAAGTCTCTTGCCTCTTCGGCAGATCCAGACATTTCCCCGGACTCCCTCCCGGCTAGCCGTGGTGCACTAACCCCTTCAGGCTCTGTTCACTCTGCCAACCCCAGTCCTCTCTCTGCGCTCTGACTGAAGCCCAAGCCTCAGCTCCCAGCCCCGCCCGCCCCTGCAGGTGAGCAGACAAGCCTCTCGGGCTGAAGTGAGTGCTGGTCGGCACTGATCCTCTGTGCGGGAATCTCTCCGCTTTGCCCTTCGCACCTCTGTTGCTGTGCTCTCCTCTGCAGCTCCGAAGCTTTTTAAAAATGCTTTTATCTTTTAAATTCTACACCTGAATTTAAAGTGATTCATGCACCACCACTACAGTGTTATAGGACACTGTTTTTGTCTGTGTATTTACTTTTACCAGAGAGCTTTATATTTTCATATGCTTTCATTTTGTCTAGTGTTCATCCATTTCAACTCAAAGGACTCCCTTTATCAATTCTTGTGAGGCAGGTATAGTGGTAATAAATGGTTTGTTTTGTTTGTTTTTTGTTTTTTTGCGGTACACGGCCTGTCACTGTCATGGCCTCTCCCATTGCGGAGCACAGGCTCCGGACACGCAGCCTCAGCGGCCATGGCTCACGGGCCCAGCCGCTCTGTGACATGTGAGATATTCCCGGACCGGGGCACGAACCCGTGTCCCCTGCATTGGTAGGTGGACTCTCAACCACTGCGCCACCAGGGAAGCCCTGGTTTCAATTTTTGTTTATCTTGGAAGGTCTTTATTTCTCCTTCATTTTTGAAGTACAGTTTTCCAGATATAGTGTCCCATGTCTGGCTTTTCTTTTTTCTTTATGCACTTTAAATATATCATCCTTCTCCCTTCTAGCCTGTAATATTTCTGCTGAGAAATACAATGATAATCTCATGACATTTTTCATACAGATAATGAGTAGCTTTTCTGTTGCTGCTTTTAAGATTGTTTCTTTGTCTTTGACAATTCGATTATAATGTGTCTCAGTGTGGACCTCTTTGGGTTCATCCTCATTAGAATATTCTGATACATATCCAATGAATATGGAAGTCCATTTACCTCCTCAGATTTGAGAAGTTTTTAGCCAAGATTTCTTCAAATTGGTTCTCTGTCCCATTCTCTCTCTAGTCTTCTGGGACTTCCATAATGCTATACTGGTATGTTTGATAGTTTCCCATAAGTCCTTTAGGCATTCGCCACTTTTCTTCATTCTTTTTCCTTTTGTTCCTCTGACTCAGTGATTTCTTATTACCTATCTTCAAGAAGTTTGCTGGTTCTTTCTTCTGATTAAATCTGCTGTTAATCCCTTCTAGTAAAATCTTCAATTCAGTTATTGTATTCTTTAAGAGTTTCTTTCTGGTTCTTTTTAAAAGTTTCTACCTCTTTGTTGATATTTTCATTTCATTCATACATCATTTTCCTGATTTCATTTAGTTGTCTACCTGTGTTCTCTTTTCATGCATTGAGCTTCTTTAAGACAGTTATTTTCAACTGCTTGTCAGGTAATTCACAGATACCAAATTGTTTAGGGTCAGTTTCTAGATAATTATCTTGTTCCTTTGATTGGGTTGTATTTGTCTGTTTCTTCCTGCACCTTGTTATTTTTTACTGTGAATTTAGCATTTGGAAAACAGCCACCTGTTATGGACGGCTTTATACAGGGGAAGACCTTCTCCAAGCTCAAGATCCTTGGGGTCTCTCAAACCTTCAATGGGGATGCATCTTCTCTGGGACTGTATGTGTAATTTCCCAATTAGAGAGGTTTGCTGGTTTCTTTTTCAGGAGCTTGCATCTCTTGCTCCTTCTATTATCTGTCTTAGTTCTGCAAGTTTCTTAGCACTTCAATAAGCCACTGAGCTCTCTTTTGTTCTCTGCGGCCCCCAGGCATCCAGGTTCCATCAGTACTCTGACTCAGGGGAGATAAAAACTAGTCTCTTTGGAAGTCCCCTGAAAAGCAGGAACATTGGATGTACAGTCTACTCCACTACTTCCCTCTCATGAGAGAAGATTCCTCCTGAACAAGAGCTGTGCCAATTTGGGGAAGAAGCTGATATAGTCGAAATAAAATGGCTGTTTTTACCCATTTCAGTGTGGCTACTCTTGGCTTTGAGCTCCCCTGGGGTACTATGATTTCCTAATTGGTTTCTAGAGTTTTCATAAAGGTTTTTGGACCATATATTGTTGCATCAGTGTGCCTGTGGGAGAACGAGGTCTGGGGCTACTTATTTTGACATCTTGCTGATGTCACTCTCCATCGATTCTTTTTTTTTTTTTTTTTTTTTTTGCGGTATGCGGGCCTCTCACTGTCGTGGCCTCTCCCATTGCAGAGCACAGGCTTCGGACGCGCAGGCTCAGCGGCCATGGCTCACGGGCCCAGCCGCTCCGCGGCATGTGGGATCCTCCCAGAACGGGGCACGAACCCGTGTCCCCTGCATCGGCAGGCAGACTCTCAACCACTGCGCCACCAGGGAAGCCCTCCATTGATTCTTTTATAAAGTATTTTTCTGTCCTTCTTCTCTAAACCTGATTATACTGTGGTATTTGAAGTGAGTGTATTGTTAATGGCATAGCGTTGGTTTATGTTTTTTAATCCACTCCACTAATCAATGCATTTGAATTGATGTATTTAGACCATTTACATTTAAGCCTTAACACTTCCATGATTAATTAAGACCGTCTTTTTTTTTTCTTTTCTATTTTTCCCTCTTTTATTGTCACTGTTTCTTCCCCCTGCTTTCCTGTAGGTTAATTGAATTATTTTAGTACATCCATTTTTATGTGTCAATAATGTTTTTCAGTGTATCTCTTAGCCCAGATCTTTTTACAGCGTTGCTTTAGGTACTGCATTGTAATATTCATTTAACTTGTCACAGTCTACTGGTGTTATCATACTACCATTTTAAGGGAAGTATAAAAACCTTACCTTTCTTTATACCAGTTTACCCTCACCCATTTATAATTACCTTAAATATTTCCTCTATACATATGTAGAACCACATCAAACAATGTAACCATAATATTTTCTTCAACCATCAAATATAATTTTAACAACTCAAGAGAAAGCAAGCCTATTGTATTAACCCATATTTTTGCTTACTGTGTTCTTCCTTCCTTCCTCATATTCCAAGGTTCCTTCTTTTATCATTTGCTTTCTGTTTACAGAATTTCCTTTAGCCATTCTTTCAGAGTAGTCTGATGTTGACATAGTCTTAGTTTCCCTCATCTTAGAATGTATTAATTTCTAATTAATTCCTGGAAGATATTTTTGCTGGGTATATTATTCTAGGTTGCCAGTTCTTTTCTTTCAGCACTTGAAAAAGATTCAGGTTTCCTCTGGCCTCCATGGTTTCTAATGGAAATATGCCATCGTTCAAATTGATTTTGCCCTGTTGGTGAGGTGTGATTTCTCTTTTGCTGTTTTCATATTTTTTTCCTTGGTGTTTAGTATTCAAAAGTTTGACTATGATGTGTCTTAATGTGAATTTCTTGTGGTTCGCTCACCTTCTGCAATCTCTAGGTTCATGTCTTTTGCCAAATTTGGGAAGTTTTCAACCATTATTTCCTTATGAACTTTTTAAGCTCTGTTCTTTCCTCCTTCCTCACTGGACTTCCATTGACAAAAAAGGGGAGGGTATATGGCTCCTCATTACTGCTGGGCAGTGCTGGGAATTCTCTCCCCACATTATCTCTGTCACCACAGGTAATGAGTTTCACTACCATTCAGCAGGGTTAAAAGTCCCAGCACCCTACTCAGCCTTAGCTCAGTGTCAGAAACTGACACCCCCTTCATGGGCAAGTTGAGGCACCTTATTATGGCCTGATGAGGGTGAAAGTCCACGCTCTCCACTCAACCTTTGATGAAGTGGGTAGGGGTGGAGTCATAGTTTTTTTCTGTGTTGGTTAGCTATAATAGAAAGATTATTTTCTAAAAGTTTACTGTCTTTATAGGCTTCTCCTTTCCTCACCTTTTGGCTAGAGAGAGCTAGCTTTCGTTGGGCTTTTTAGGTTTGTGCCTGCAGCTCCAGGTTGCCAGCTTCTTCAGCTCCAATTCTGGGATATATAAGGCAAAAAGAAAAGCCAGGAAACTCACTTCCATGTCATTCCTTGAGTCTTTGGGGACCTATCCAGTCTGACTTCTCTCCATCTTTTCCAGTCATATTATAATAATATCCAGGGGTTTTAATTGTACTTAGTGGGAAGAATAGGGAAAAGTACATCTATTCCATACCTCATAAGCAGAACTCCTTATGATCTTTTAAGTCTTATCTTTATCTGTTGCTATGTTTCCATTTTCATTCCTAATATTAGAGCATGAAGTGGGTTGCTATAGGAAGTAACAACATTTCCGATGCTGTAAGTTTTGAAGTATACTTTAAATAGCCACTTGATGGAGATACAGAGCACTGATTCCTGGATTTAGATGGAATCAAGAGATATTGGTAAGGGCCTGTCTAAGGCTAATAATCTATGATTTCTACAGAAATTCTTCTTTGACTAATCTCTCATGATTTTTCTATCTCTGACTTTCTTCTGGTCTTATAATCTATACTTACTTATTTTTGTTATATGTCTATGTTTTCAATGATTTGATTTTATCTTCTATAAAGGTTATAATCTTTGGATAGAAGCTGTGTCTTATATTTTAATTTAAACTGTCAGCATTCCTACAGCACAATTATGGGAAAGTGTGAAAATTCAATGAAATCTTTTTGATGATAAATTGATAAACTCATAAATCACATCCCACTTACCCAGTAATAATAATTTCTGGATATGTCTGTGTGCCAAGGTTCCAAGCTCCTCCACTGATTGGCCACTCCTAAACAGATTATGTGGGAAGAATTTGTAAGTTTTATTTTTTAAATTTAAATAACTTAGAAATTTAAAATAAAAATATTTTAAAATAACAGTAAAAGTTTCACTTAAAATAAATAGCTGTTAAGTAATGAAGAATGAAATGTGTACCTATTTTTTAACTCCTTCATTGAACAAACAATTCCAAATGCAAAATTTCATATCCTTTAAAAATATAGATTTTAACAAATATTACCATTCATATTAAAAATGCAAAGAAGTATCTTTAATCATACAAATGTGGTGTTGCTACATTTTCCATGTAGTCTATGTACCTCAAAACTGTGGTGGTGCCATTTAACACAAAATACTATGTAAATTGTGCCCCCTGGAGTTGTCCATCTCAACAGTCCTGTTCAAATAACAGAAATCATAATGGGGGGGGGGTCTTTTATAATTGTAAGTATTTGAATCCTGTAGTTAAATATAACAAAATGGAATTCTAGAAAGTTACTTAATGAAAGTCTTTGACAATTATGTCTTATTAACCATTGATTGATAAGAAATAACTAGAGAGAGTTGACTCCTGAATTTCTTAAAACGTAATCCTTCACCTAAAATAATCAAAGGTAACATCTTATGATTCAAGCATATGTTAGGTTAAACATATATTTAGTATATAAATAAATATGATAGGTAAGTATATCTTAGTAGATAATTGTATACTTTTTATATAAGAAATTTATATTCTCGTAGACTTAAAGCTATGTAGCATTTAGGAAATTTGAATTTCAGAAATTATGTCTTTTATAGATGCCAGTTTATGACTTGAAAAGAATTTAGTTCAAGTCTTCTTCTATGGAAAGTCAGAAAATAACAGAAAAAAGTAGGATCATATGATATGGATATGAATACAAGAAAATTTCTAATTGTTGCTTTTACCTTATTACTGTATCCTTGTTTTTTATGCTTGACTCCTATAGAGTAGAGCACTAGAATCAAATCTGGTGGGCAATCAGCAAAGTATGCTGTGCACGTAACTGGTGATTCATGAATGTCCATGGGATATGGATTTTCAAAGATAGGAAAGCTAATAGATAAAGATAATATATTAGTGACATTTTGCACTGATATAAAAATGAAATAACTTTTATAAAACAAATCCTAAACTCTTCTAAATATTGATTATATTGAATATATTTCACATAATTGTTTTTTAAGCATCATAAAACAATGATCACCTGAACAAGAATTCTCTTTTAAAAATATATATCTATAAAATGTAATATGAATACTGGTAGAATTTTACTTGAATAAACTCATTTTCTTTCCAGTAATTTCAAAATTGCACAGTGATATCGCTTTCTACAATGGATAGACTAAATTATGTTAAATTGAAAATATGTAGCAAGTTGACTTATCAGTCAGTTTATTAAAACATTATCAACTAGGTACTTTATCTACATACAATTTTATCTATATATTTATATAATACACGTATTTAAATATCTTAGAAAATTTTCCATGCTCTCCAAGGGACATAATACATAGGCAAGTATTTTGGCTTTGTATTTTTATAGGGAGTAGCTGAAAGTTGTGTGTGCAATGTAGGTATGTGTGTGATTACACGTTTAAGATTGTTTCCTATGTAAACTAGAAAACAGTGGAAATGCAGACCTATGGCTGTAGTAAATTTCATATCCTCAAGCCATATATCATTTTAAAAAGGGGTATCAGTAAGAACCAAATTAAGAATTCTTAGAACCACAATATATTGTACACTTCTCATGTACCAGATGTACCAGGTACTGTAGTAGATGGAATGGAGTATTATTCTATGCTGCATCCGTTCTCAGTCTGTGTGATTATGTTACTTCTGATACAGCGTGCTTTTGGGGGGTGGGGAGGACTATTAAAAATAATTTTCCCCATATTATAGGAACTTAATCAGAAACTTAGTTCAAACACCAGAAAGAGTTTGGTGTGTGTGTGTGTGTGTGTGTGTCTATGTGTGTGTTGACAGCGGTTCTCTTCCCTCCAATCTTAATGGTTTCCCAGAGAAGAATAGTAGTATATGCAAAATCACATGGAAAGAAGAAAGTTGTGTTTAATAAATGGCAAGTAGTTTAAACTGAATGGATCAGAGGTTCCCTGTTTCAGAGCAGAAATTATCAATATTTCTAATATTGAAGAATTAGAAGTAAAATAAGTGGATCACCTTAAAGATCAGATCTACAATTTGGGATTTGATAATAGCAAGAGATTACAATGATAGACTCCTGAGAAGGTGAACAATATCATGGAAATGTTTGGGGAAAATAACTTTATTATATTGGCAAAGAGTAGAAAAATGACATTTAAGAAAGAAATAGGGCTTCCCTGGTGGCGCAGTGGTTGGGAGTCCGCCTGCCGATGCAGAGGACGTGGGTTCGTGCCCCGGTCTTAAAAAAAAAAAAAAAAAAAAAAAAAAAAAAAAAAAGAAAGAAATAACTAAAAATGTATTACAAAAATTTACGTGTGAAAGTGTGAACTGGTTGTTGTAGAAATGTGAACAAAGATGTAAATCCAAGAAGAGGAAAAATTTTCAAGCCCTAATGCTTGCTTTCATGTAGAGGATTAACTGGAAAAGAAGGAAGGAAGGAATAAATTAATTTGAAAAATGAGTACAAAGCTGCAGTTTAATTGTTAACATTAAACATGGCTAAAAGTAACTATCTGGAGGGAAAGAGAACATGTTCAGTTTTTCCACATTAAACTTCTTGTAATAGACAACAAAATAGGAATGTCACATAGATTTTAAAACATGGTGCTGAAGAAGGCAAAATATTAGATAAAAACGTGCAAACAAAACGTCAATTCACATACTTATATAAGGTAATGAAAAGCATAAGAATTAATGTATAAAAATAGTAACTTTTATGTTATATGTATTTTACCACAATAAAAAAGTTTTAAAAAGAATAAATGTATATGCTAAAGAATGTGAGTATTAAAGACAAAGTATAGTGGGCCTTGGAGGATGTTAGACAATTAGACAAGGTATGAGGAACCAACAAATATGACACAGAAGGAAGAGGTGACTACCAGTGAGATCAGAAAAGTATATTTTAATAAAACCTATATTAGAACTTAGAGAAAGAGGCATAAATCCACACTCGTACACAAAACTTAATCAGGTTTTATGCTGATAAATAGAGCAGCTAGGCAGAATTCAGTTATGGTGATATTATGGACCAACCCTATTCCCTTTCAAAATATTGAAATACTATGTGATGCAAATTATCACAAAGAAGAACTCTGGCTCTTACATTCACAAACTACACTGAGAGTAAAACTCAGACTGTACTTCATCCAACAAAAATTTATTAAGAACCTACTTCATGTGGAGACAAAACCTGTCCTTCATGAGGCTTACAGTCTAGTAGGGAGACAATCTTTAAAACAATAACAAATGGAAAATTTCATCTGTGTCAAAGCTATGAAGGACAGGAACATGGATCTAAGACAGCCCTTAATAGGATATTTGACCAAATTATACAGATAATGAAAGATTTTCTTTAATGAGTAAACGATATCTGAGTTGAGATTCTTATAGATGTTAGTAAGGAGAAAAAGGAATGGAAGATTATTCCATGCAGAGAAGAGAGAATGTACAAAAGCTCTGCAAATATAACAGGCTAAAAAATGATCAGTGAGTCTAGAACAAAGAATGAGGGAAAATGAGCTTCATGCCTATCATCATTGATAATGAAAATATGTAGCAGGAAGACAGTGTTCATCAGTTTCAAGTCTACTTTTACTGTCCATGTAAAGTAGTGGAGAGCACCACTCTAACAGCAATATTTTATATTTGTTTCTACTGCCCACAACATAATGAAAAAGAAAAGAAAGTAAAAGAAGGCGTCTATCATCTCTTGCCTTGAGATCCTGATCTTCTGTATTGTCTGCCACAGTAGTTCAATAATAATTTTATCATGTGCTATTTTCCTTTAGTCAATAAAGCAGATGGACAAACAGTACATTATGTAATTTTTGTAACAATTGTTTTTTGCTTAGGGAAATAGCAGAAATGTGATCCATTTTATGTGTTTGGAGTCCCCAAAGGCATCTTTTTAAACATTAGGTGTTGCCTTTAAAATATCTTACAGTATTCTCAGTGTCCCCTAAACTCTCCTGGTTTAGTTTTCATTATTGAACCAAATTACATTTTTGTAATTCTAGCAAAACAATATTACACATAAAGAATATTTACCATCTAAAGAATTCTAATGCCAATTATCTATAATGTCCTCCTATATTTTAATTGCAATAAATAGAGTCTAAAATAGTGTTAATCCGTACATGGACAACTTACTTGCTTTGTGTCAGATCAATTACAATGAGATCTTTCTCCAGAAGTACAGCAACGGCATAGGGTTCTTGAAATTCTACAAGTAGAAAAGAAAAATGGAAAAGTTTTCATACTTAACATTTTATAAAATCACCAAACTTGTATTTCCTTTATCTCCTGTATAAATGTTATTTAAATGATTTGAGAAGACCAAAGTATGAGCTAAAATAAGAAGTAACAAAGAGCACTTTTTAAAAATATATGTTGTCCATTGTAAAGCAATTATACTCCAATAAAGATGTTTTAAAAAAAAAGAGAGGGGCTTCCCTGGCGGCACAGTGGTTAAGAATCCGCCTGCCAGTACAGAGGACACAGGTTCGAGCCCTGGTCCGGGAAGATCCCACATGCAGCGGAGCAACTAAGCCCGTGCGCCACAACTACTGAGCCTGAGTTCTAGAGCCCGTGAGCTACAACTACGGAATCCTGCGCGCCTAGAGCTTGTACTCCGCAACAAGAGAAGCCACCGCAATGAGAAGCCCGCTCACCGCACTAGAGAAAGATGGCGTGTAGCAATGAAGACCCAACGCAGACAAAAATAAATAAAATAAAAAAAAAAAAAAAGAGAAAAAGAAAAACGTGGGACTCAAAAAAAATATATATATATATGTTGTGTTTCTCAAACAATGTTTAAAACCATTATAGGAAACAAGGAAAAAATGAGAAGTTGCATAGCATAGAGTTAAATATTATCTCAATAATCATGATAGTAGTAGATTATTTGAAGAGAGTGAGTCTGTTATCTCCATCTCACATTTATCTTAGTCTTCCATAACCTTCCATTTCAGATCTGATTTCATGCCTACAGGAGATATACTAAGGAAACAGTTCTGCTTCTCTCAGTTGTGATACATATTCACCTCCCTATGAGAGCAACACTCCTTATACTAAAAAAATTACTTTCAATTCAATGTGATTTAACAGGTACTTAAAGACTTCCTACTATGTGCCCAGGAGTATATATCTCAAAAAATCAGAGTCTGAGGATAGCCCAGGATTTTCAAGTTCTTAAAATTCAACCCTTCCTTTCTCCCTTTCTCCATCCTCTCTTCCTTCCTTCAAGATGTTTCAGAAACTGTCTTAAGAACAAAGGATATATGGGGAATAAGAATGACAAGGTCTTTGTTCTAATAAAGTTTACAATCTAGGGGTACATACAAACAATGAACAAGTAAACAAATAAGATTAATTCAGAAAGTAAAGTGAACTATGAAAAAAATAACAAGGGTAATAGTACAAGAAATGACTTCTGGTTGGTGGGGGAACACTAATTTAGTTATAGTGGTCAAGGAAGACATTGCTTTCCATCTGTAATAAAGGACTAATAAAGGAAAGCCACAGTTACAGTGTTAGCTCAATTTAAGGAGAAAAGTATTTACAAAAACATTTTACATACATGGTATTTGATTCTCAGTAGCTAGAGCATGTATCATCATTTTTTCATTTCATAAAGAAAACTGGAGTCCAAAGAGGTTACGAGATTGGCACAAGGTTACAAAACTAGTAAGTTATAAACCTGAAACTTTAATGCATGCTGTTTTCATTATACCAGCAGTTTCTACTGGCTAGTTTAAGAGGTATTTAATCCTAAATTCAACAATCACTTGGCAGGAATTTTGTATTCAAGAGTATTCAAGTCTTGAATGGTAAATTAAAATAGATGGCCTTCACAGTCCTTCCAGTCCTGAGAAGCTACAGAACCTATTCATATTTTTTTTTTTTAACATCTTTATTGGGGTATAATTGCTTTACAATGGTGTGTTAGTTTCTGATTTATAACAAAGTGAATCAGCTATACATATACATGTGCTCCCATGTGTCTTCCCTCTTGCGTCTCCCTCCCTCCCACTCTCCCCCTCCCACCCCTCCAGGCTGTCCCAAAGCCCCGAGCTAATATCCCTGTGCCTTGCGGCTGCTTCCCCCAGCTATCTACCTTACTACGTTTGTTAGTGTGTATATGTCCATGACTCTCTCCCGCCCTGTCAAAACTCACTCTTCCCCCTCCCCATATCCTCAAGTCCGTTCTCCAGTAGGTCTGCGCCTCTATTCCTGTTTTATCCCTAGGTTCTTCATGACATTCATATTTATTTTTTAAGTCACAAGCTATGAGAGAAAAACTAGAATCAAAAAAACACAAAAAAACAAAAACTGAGGAGCCTGACCTTGTTTGGGTGCATATTTATACAACAGTATACAGTCCTCAAACTATTTGCTACTCAAACTTTTTCAAACTGAGGCATTTCCCCTCTTCTCCCTTATCTCTTAGAGCTGTTTTAAGTTTTCAACATTATTTCAAAACGTTTCAGGGTTTGGGGATTTTTTTGTTTGTTTTTCAGTTTGAAGAATACTACAAGTTTCCTCTTTGTCTTCTCATCCCTCTCTAGGAAAATCACTGGTTGGGAAGCAATGGCTACAAAAATAAAACAGCTGAGACATTGGCATGAATGAGCAAAAGTCTTAAATAAATTTTTATTTTAGGTAATTACACCTGCTTTAGATTATTGTTTCTTTTCAAATAATAAAAACTGGTAGCAAAAGTTTCACATTTGTAGAAGTACTTGGTGTGCTGTGGTAACCACTGAATAAAAAGATTTCTTTTGGAGTCAGTGTTAGGTTCAATTTGTGTCTATTATTTATTAACAGTTTGATCCTAGGCAAATTAGTTAACTTCTTTGATTTTCAATTTCTCTACCCATTGAAATGGCAAAATAATACTACCTTAGACTGTTAATAAAGATTAGATGTATATAAAGATGTTTGATGCAAAGGCTGGCTTATAGTAAGTACTCAATAGATGCCAACTGTATTACTTTTTTTATTAGATTGGTTGTTTTTGAGCAGGCTCAGCCTTTTAACCCTAGCCCCCAACAAGATGGAAAAGCTCTATCATAAATACTTCTCTGAAGAGAAATGCATTATTTATGACACTTGTAGAAGACCAGATACAATTAAATATAGATGCAAAACTGACAAATTCGGAGTATAGTTGGTTAGTTACTCTGGGCAATGCCCCCTGAGATAAGAGGATTAGGCATTTGTGTTCTTTGAGAAATAGGCTGAATTGTCAGATGTCACAAATGATTCAGCAATATTAAAAACTGTTAATAAGTGTATTTTGTTTAACATATGCATAACACATCATTATGTGGCTATAAAGGAGATTAAAGTTCCATATTTACTAATATGGAATCATAATCAAAATACTGTACACTGTTAAGTGAAAAAAGTGTGATACAGAACAACATACAGAGTATGCTGTCATTTGTATAAAAAAGATAATGCATATATGCATACATTATTTGGGGGAGAATACATAAGAAACTTAGTAATAGTGGTTGCCCCTGGAAGGGCAGTGAGAAAGTTTTCACTATATACTGTTGTGTATTGTAGGGTTCTTTCTTGGCATTTTCATGTACTATTGTTTTAATCAGAAATAGTTAATAAAATACACTTATATTTTACTGAGTAAAGTTAAACTATTTCTCCCAGCTCCTAGTAAGTAAAAAGTTCCATCCTCACTACCACTGCTCTGAAAAGCAAAGTAATATATGTGGCTTGGAAGTGATTAGGCTTGGTTACAGTACATTTATAATTTGTTTAACATTATCAGAAACTGTCCTAACATCTCTACTGATGTGCACAAATGTATATACACATGTACCTATAGTGTTTGATCTTGGCAACCACACATTTTCAGTTTCTATTACTGGTATGCACACCTTTTTTCTTGAGGCTCTTTAGTAGAAGGCATTTTCCTAAGCTCAGCTTTTGGTCCTCTGTTCTTTCTTTGTTCCTTTATCATTCATTCTCACAACTCCAAAGAGCATCTATACTCTGATGACTCAAAAATAAATATTAAAGACCTTTTCCCTCTCTTTTTCTGCTCTCTAAACAACTCTACTGACTCAAACTTATTTTTCTCTCTTTCCAAGAACTGTTATTACTGCATATGAAACCACTATTCCTAAAATGTTGTCTTTGACTCATCTCTCATATCACTCCCTAATCCAGCTGTTGACCAAATTCAATGGGTTTTCATCTTCCGTTCCTACAAGCAGCACTCTGTTTCAGATCTTGACCATTTTAATATACATTACCACAAAAGCCTCCCAGTTGGAATCTGAAGTTTTAGATTTCAGGGTCTCTTTCTTCAAACCCACACTCTAAAACATTGCGTTCTTTCACTTAATATTTCCTCAAAATTCCTCTGTAGTTCCCTATTTCCAAATACAAAAGGCTTTCAAATTTTTCTCTGAATTGATCTCACTCTAGCAAAACCTCACAATTTCTAAAACCTTTACTCAATATTATTTTCAAGGCCCAAGTCATTCTTCAAGCCCTATCTAAATCCTACTTTTTCCATGAAGCTTTGCATGAATATTTCAGTCATCGACTACCTGACTAGCCTATAAATTGGTACATTATTTAAACTCTGATTCGTATAACTCAGCGCTTAATTAAGCCATTATATTTTTTAAACTTCAGTCATAATTATCTTCCTCATGTGGCCAGATTTTCTGATTTGACATCAGAGATCAGTTTCATACTTCATCCATATTCTCAACAAGTTCTTGTCATACTGAGGCCATAGAAGCATCCAATAAATATTTGTTGGTGAATTTACACCACAAGTAATTTGTCTGCCCCTGGCAACTCTGGGAATAAAGTGCCACATTGATTGTTATTTTATATCACTTTATTTCAGTTTTTAAATATGAAACTCAATAATTTAAAACAATTAATACATTTATAATAAAACTAATAGCTATTTATCTTCATAGTTTATAAGGCATATTCCCTTTGGCCTTCCAGTAATCATGTGGTATCAATATTATATTCTTTCTTCAAATGATTAATCAAACTTGTAAATATGAAGTGACTTGTCCAAGGTCACATAGCTAGTAAGTGACAGAGCTAAATCATAAGCCCAAATACTCTGTCTCTAAGTACAGTGTTCCTTTCCCTACATCTATGTTCCCTCTTGAAAATGTAGAAATATATATATATATACACACTATCTTTTGTAATCATAAACTCATATTTCCCTTTTTATATTTCACCCTTCTCAATTTTTAGATTTCATTATTAAAATATTTCATCATTAGATTCCATTATACAGTTTGCATATAAGTTTAGACTGGTTTTTTATGTTTACGAAGTCTTTATATTTGGGATAATAAAAATACATAAGCACCTCTCCTCCCAAAGGCTCTTCTAATTATTTTCAAAATTGGAATAAATCACTAACCATACATCAGCAATCCTAGAGTAATCACAGGTGCTACAGTTGCATCTGAAGCAAAGCCAGATGTGAAACAGATGCAGCACCACCAGAGTTACAGATCACTGATATCAGGTAAGTGCTTTAACTTTGATTGGCACAGGATTGGGATGGGTGGAGCTGGCCTAGGAAAGGCTATTAGGAGACCTCAGTTTCTCCAAGTGATTTCACCCCAGACCCTGAGCGGACCCTCCCAGCTCAGCTTCCACCATCCTTATCAAAGTTTAAAGCACTTACCTGATATTAGAACCTGAAACTCCAGCACTGTTGCACTACATCTGTCTTACTTCCATTTTCTCAAGTAGGTACAGCTGCAGAACCTGCTCCAGCACCTGTAGCTCACAGTGTTGTATCACAGTCGATATCAGCTGCTAAAACTAAAAATATTTAAGCTTAATTTTGTTAGGAACTTATCATTTCAAAAATGATTTTTCAACATTAGTAGTTTCATTTTAGTTACTTACCATTTGGATAGGGTGTTTCACATAAAGTTAGAAATTCAACAATAGGATGATCCATTTCAAGCACTGTAATTGCTTTTCCATGCATGATGGTTAAACTTGGTCTTCTGCAAGCTTTGTCATAGGACAGTCCACCAGAAAATATTATGAATGGTTCACTACAGAGGAAAAAAAGTTAATGAGACTGAGTTCTTTAAGATGACACAATCTCACAGTATTGAGGCAAAAAGGAATGGGCTTAGTAGGGATTATATACAATAATTTGACAGAGAATAAAAGCCTTTCCTGGCCTCAAATATCTCACCCAATAATTTACTATTCTACCATTTCCTTTTTTCTGGATGTATATTCTCACCATTAAAATTACTAATGAATCAATCTAAAGATGTTGAGGTGAGATGGGGGAAAGGCAGTGAGGTTGGTGAGAGGGGAAGATGCTGACTGACTCAACAGAACATCTTCACATATATTAGTTGGTTACCAAGCTCTAAATTACTACTATTAGAATATTAGGCTATGTTACTTTATCATATTAACCAGCAGGCATGTGGGACCCCAAATCACTAAGAAATAGATGCAAATTTCAACATGAAATGAAATGTGACAATGGCAAGCCCAGAATGGTAGAAGGTAACATGAAAAGTCTACATAATAGAGTTTCTGTGGGAAAGGGTTATGACAAACAGATGGAGAAAACTAATATGTAATGGGAAAATGATTCACCAAAAGTAAATGTGACCTTCTTCTCAACTTTACCTAGGGTCAGCCAGTTCTATTTAGCTTGTAAAACTAACTTCAAACAAATTTTTTCATTTCTGTTAACTGCAAGTTACAGTTAGATAATAGAGTGGGGCTGAAATGACCATAAAATATCATAGCTGTCAGAAAGTTATGAAATATCTTCAAAAGTTTTCATTTTCCTTTTCTCAAATATCTGTATCTCTAGTATATGTATATAAAAGAAAATGTGTGTTGATATGAAGTATTTTTCAATAAGACCAAACTGAAAATATTCTCCAAAATTTTTTTAAAGGAACTAGACACTTTTATTGTACCAAATTCCTTGAGAACATGTTTCTCTAAATAATTCACTTCTATCCATCTACTAAACTGAAGAAGCTACTTGTTTCTAGAACTCACTCCATAAAATTTCCCTTTCTTTTCCATTTTGTATCGTACATAATACCAAACATTATCAAAGGGACATTTGCTAATCTTATGCTGGCTATGTAATAACAACAAAAAACCCTTTTAAAAAGTTTCCATCAAAATCTACATATAAAATGCCTTCACTACTTTTTATTTAAAGTTCTGTCTTAATATTTTCATATAAATATTTGTGTTGTAAGCTAAAAAAGGGAAAATGCTCTAATTTATTTTCCTTGAGTCTTGCATCAGTTGACTTGAGTTAGTTTTGCCCCAGTTATTAGACATATTAATTAGCACCAACCTACTAATGGTGGTATTAAGAAGCAAGTTTGTTTTTTCTATGAAATACATAGTACTTAGATTATTTAGAATACATCTCCAGATTTAAAAATCATTTTTAATGAAATGAGTGTGGGTTATTGCACCTCTGCTGCTTTGTTTTGCAACAAAGTTCATGACTTGGAGAGCATAATATCTTTTCATAAATATTGAGCTTAATGATCTGCTCCAAATATTAATAAAGGGCATAAATATCTATTTTGCCCATGTAAAAATGGGTGAATTTACTCTCATCTCCTAGTACTAATCTAAACATAGGATAAGAAGCAATTTACTCTCCCTTATTTGTAAGTACATTGGAAAATGTCTTTTCTAGTATTCAAAGGAGGCACAATCTTTTCTGCTCTTATTATGACTTTGCATCACAAAACCATGGGTCTGAAGTAATTGTTGATATACATGCACTTTTCTGTAAATTACTGAATGATTGAATAAAAAGCTATTTCCTCAAGAAAATGCTCAGGAAACCACTCATGGATAATTGCATTAGATATTTAATTATCACATTAAAGCCTCAGAAGTACTGTTCTCATTTTATTAATGAGGTTAAATAACAATTAAGCAGAAAAACCCAAAAGGAAACTGAGATCTATCAGCCTTCGAAGCCTATTCTCCTAAATTGTGGTCTATACTGCCTGAAGTAATAAATAGCTACAATTTACTGAATGTTTACCATGTGGCATATATTGTGCTGTGTATATATAAAGTAAGTTTTACGTAATCCTCACAATCTTGTAATCCTCAATCCTGATGAGAAAAGTACTATTAGCTCAATTTCATAGATAAGGAGTCTGGGCTTAATACAGGTTAAATAACTTGTTCAGGGTCAAGCAGCTAGTGAGTGTTTTTCATTTCTAGTCTAATAGTTCTCAAACTGTGGAATGCACCTTAATAGATGTTCTACAAAAATAAATAAGTAGATAGTTTGACAAACACTTGCAAAGTATATATATCTCCCTTCTGAAATCTTATAATTCATGCCATATATTAAATATTCTGAAAAATTGTATAGTAAAGAATCCAGTTTGTTTAAATAACCCAGAACTTTTCATATTTCTCAGATTTATTTGATTACAGATTCCTTTTTCTCCATGAATACAATTAGTAATTAAAGGGATACAATTTGGTAAATGCTATACCACATGAAACTGCCTGCTTTACTAATTAATACAAGTGTGCCTTGAGAGATTTATCAGATGGATTAAGAAATAAATAACCATATAATTGATAATGTCTTCATACATAAAGAAAACATTAATAACAATTAAATATTATTGATAACAACTTAGATAAATCTCAAAGGCATTATGTTGAGGAAAAGAAGCTAGGATCAAAGGTTACATAATATGTAATTACACTTATATGACATCTCAAAAAGGCAAAACTATAGTGACAGCGTACAGACCACTGGTTGCCAGGGGTTAGGTGTGGGGAAAGGCATGACTGTAAGGGGATAGTATGAGAGAATTTAGTGGATATGGAAATTTTCTGTATTCTTATTGTGGTGTCAATTTCAGGAATCTATACATGTGTTACAAATCCACAGAACTGTGCACCAAAAGAAAAAAGTCTACTTTACTGTATAATTTGTAAAATAGATAAAATATAATAAAAAGCACTGAGCCTTATTGTCTCAATGAAAGCAACAGGATTAAATAATAAATTGTGTAACATAATGTAATACATGTTAAAATAACATTTGTTGAGTATTATGATGTGCCAGGTATTGTGTGAAGACCTTTACATGCATTATTGTATTTAACCCTCCCAATGAGAGAACTACTACTATTATTCCCACTTTATAGATGGGTATACTAAAGCTTGGAGAACGTAACTACCCATGAAGTCTTATCTGTAGGTGACCACAACATGAAGGGATTACAAAACTAGCAGAAGGTTATTTTTATTAACTACAGAGAAGCTGATAATGCTAGTGATAGCAAGTAAAGAGATCATTATTCCTTTTTTTTTTTAAAGGATAAAATTATTAAGCCTTGAGGCCATTGTAATTGGAGTCTCAGTTAAGCAAACTGATGACTGAGGACAAATGATTCCTGAGCAGAATGGTTGTTTATCCCTAGAAATGTAAAGCAAGTTTGTGAATGGCTAGTTTAAGATAAAATTAAACAGAAAACATACCCTTTACATCTGTTACCTATGCAGCATAGGTAAGGCTGCAGCATATATGGTAAGGCTCTTCTTAAAGTTCCTGCTCATGCTACAGCCATCTCAATTTTTGATTTCACAAAATATTTGCTGTATACTAGATGGAACGGAAATATAGCTATCTATTTCCACTTCCAGACTATGGCCCATTTTGCTGTGGCAACACCTTTAGGGACTCAACTTCAGTGCCCCTCTGTTTTTGTAGTCTCCTTTTGTTCTGAGCTGTGGATCCACTGCTTCTAGAAGAGGCTTTTCTAATACAGTTGTAATCACAACAAATTGACACAATGTACTACAGTGCATAGTAAGGGGGATGATAGTAATTATGATTAGTAATACATAATTATTTCACATTAGAAATCTGAAGAATTACTTCTACACAAAGTTGAGCTACCAATTACTAGAACAAAGCAATTTAGAATCAGTTGAAAAATATTAACAGTGTGAAATAACATGGCTTTGATGATGACAGTAATAACTTTTTTTTATTAAGAAATCCACTATGTGCCTCATTAAATTTATGATGTTACAAACTTTATGCATAATTCAATTTAATCCTCACAATCATCACAGTGAGATAGGTATTGTTGATGAGAAAATTAAATTTTAAAAGGGTTAATTAAAATTTTCAAGGTCACACAGCTGTCTTACTCCATAAGCCAATGATCTTTTTTTTTAAATATATATCTTTATTGGAGTATAATTGCTTTACAATGTTGTGTTAGTTTCTGCTGTACAACAAAGTGAAACAACTATATGTATATATATATCCCCATATACCCTCCCTCTTAAGCTTCCCTCCCATCCTTCCCATCCCACCCCTCTAAGTCATCACAAAGCATCAAGCTGATCTCCCTGTGCTATGCAGCAGCTTCCCACTAGCCTTCCATTTTACATTTGGTAGTGTATATATGTCAGTGCTACTCTCTCACTTCGTTCCAGCTTCCCCTTTCCCTGCTGTGTCCTCAAGTCCATTCTCTACATCTGCGTCTTTATTCCTGACCTGCCACTAGGTTCATTGGTACCATTTTTTTATATTCCATATATGTGCGTTAGCACATGGTATTTTTCTCTGACTTACTTCACTCTATATGCCAGGCTCTAGGTCCATCCATCTCATTACAAATAACTCAATTTCATTCCTTTTTATGGCTGAGTAATATTCCATTGTATTTATGTGCCATATCTTCTTTATCCATTCATCTGTTGATGGACATTTAGGTTGCTTCCATGTCCTAGCTATTGTAAATAGTGCCGCAATGATCTTAATCATTATTTTAAACTGCCTTGCCTTGAATTCTTGATTTCTGAAGTACATTTTCTTCATGTTTACCCTTTTCTCCCTTCATCTGGCACCATCCTATCTTCCATCCCTTAAATCCCATCTCAGGCATCTCCTTTCCTAAGAAGAATTTCAGTGATTTCTCTCTTCACTGTTGTCCTCCCTACTCCCTTTAGGCAAGGTTAGCTGTCCTTTTGCTGTGCTCTCATAGCATGTCTCTATAAAAGCACCTCACATGTTGTATAGAAACCACGAGTTTATGGGCTTACTTCTGGTACTAGACCATAACAGATTCAAAAGCAGGCAGTAATTTCTATTTTAGTGTGCCAAACAAATTGCTCAATGTACATTATGCAGTAATAACTTAATACATTTTGTTTTAATTGAATTAAGCTACATATTGTTGAGCACCTCATAAAAAATACATTTATATATAACATAATACATGTCATAAAGTCCATGGATCATGTACTTTATCAGGGAAAAACCTCTCATGCCTTCACATGAACCTCTTTATTCTCATTTTACAAACTAGGGTTTCAAATTTCTTAGTCTATAGCAAATAAAAGACTAGATACTAGTGGATAAACACAATGGAAATTAGAAGTCCCAAAAGCCCCAAACTGAAGGATAGAGGAAAACTTTCAAAAACAAATACATACATGAAAAGAAAGAAAAAAAAGAAAGCACAAGCTGCTAGGAACAGTTAATAAGTCTGAAGTGCTCAACTGCTTCAATAGTCCTTTAAGTGTGACACTGTATAACAATGGATGTAAATAACATTGAGCCTGAAGACTCAAGCAAAGTTTAAGTTATAAACACTGTTTTAAGAAGGAAAAGAATATATGTAAAATATTTTCATCCATAATGATTAAATTTTAAGTGTTTTAATACTTTAGTTACAATAGTAATAAAACCATGATCATTTTTACTAGTTATACATAGTAACATTAGGCTGGACTAAAGAGGTATTGATCCATCTATCTACTATACCTTGAGAAGAGCAGCTATAAGCAAACATTAAATGCACCTATGACAACAGGAAAATATTCTAGTGTGAACATTTAAGTAATATAAAGTAGAATTATCCAATTTAGACTTAAAATAAAACTAAGGTCTAGGCAAGATTTGTAATTATGGTAATTCTGGATGAGAGTATTGCCACTAATAATTACTGTAAGTATAAATATTGCTGATGCATAGGATATGGCTGCTGTATATACAAGATAAATTTCTGTTAAATATTATTTTTTATTTAATTTTCTGTATCTTAAAATTTAGCACTATTGTATTATGGCAATATACATAAATGTTTACCTTCACAACTAACTATAATCTTTCCAACTTCAGAATGTAAGATCCTAAAGTACAGAGACTTGGTTATGTATTTAATTCATGTGTAATACCAACAGGTACATAGCTTCTGCTGTTTAATAATGTTGAATGACTGCTGCTTGTAATTGCATGGCCCAAAAGCCCTACATTGTTAAAATTAATGTATATAATACTCATCTGAATATTCATATAAATTTTAAAATAATTGATTTGCTATTTATAATAACGTTGACATAATACATTTGCCAGTTGAACAATAAGAAATCTGTTATTATCAATGAAGAAGATTCAGCCAGTTAATATAATTATGTAAAACTTTAAACAATATATAAACATTAAAGGTTATCTGAATTTCTTGTCTCTGTTTCTTACATATTTTCCCATAACTCTCAAAGTAAAAATGCATACCTGTTTCTACAAGTTTTGTATTCTACTTTAAGAATTGGTTTGCAAGATTCAGATTTTCTTCCTTCTCTTTGAGTTTTTCCTAGAGAAAGAAAAAGGACTTTATTAAATATGATTTAAATTCTACTAACCCATGAGAATTTTAAAAGCTTGATTAAAGGAATATTTTTAAATGTAATTATGTGTTTTTCATAATACAATAAACACATTTCTACGCATCCTAACATATTTGTTAAATTTATAAACAATTTGTTGAACCCTAATAATTGACTGTTATATAAACAATAAAGTTATTTGTAAACATATTTGTATTGCTTCACATTCTCCATGTATAAATATAGTATCATATAAAGTTATTTTAATTATTTAAGTTTCAAGATAAACAACTTCAGAATTGAAGACATATACATACATACTTATCTGCATAATGAAATGTATAATGAAAATCCATACTAGGCTGAAAATTTTACCTATAAAACAAGCAAATCCCTTTCTTATGCAGAAAGATTTGCCATTTAAAACTTATGAAAATCTTTGCATTTTCATCAAATTTATTTAAAGGAAAGTCCATTAGACAATGAACACTGATGGTATATTTCATGATTTTTTAAAATTTTAATGATGTCCTCTATTTGCATAAAACAAAAATAATAGTTTCTTATAAGGGAAGGATTATGTTGTTTAGACTCCATAAGAGTCTAAATGAAAGATCAAGAAGAGTTGAAAATGGAAATAAAGCTACTTCTGCCTATAACATACTTATCTTTCTAGTTATGATTTTACTTATAATTCTACATCTCATTTTGATAAAATTCATCTTTTTCAAGATATGTTTGTTTGTTATTTTAATAAGTACCCTATTTATTCTTGTATTGCCACAGCTGTTTATAGACACAGAAACCTATTATGTAGATAGATGTTTACATGCATATAAGTTAAAATTTCAGAATAGCTTCAGAATGGCAAAGCCAAATCCAACTAGGATGTCAGGACAATTTTATCCAATTTGCTTAATGGGCTATCAGCATAGAATACACCTTATCTGCTCTATGGCATGCTTTCTGAAATTGCCTTCTCTTTCTTTTATGTCAACTAAAGAGGCAACCCAATAATAAAATATTGGTCAATATCATTCACATTGTAAAACAGGATTAAAAGTATCTATTATATGTGAAAAAGAATTGCTGACATTAACTATATTATATATGAAAAAGAATTGCTGATATTAAATATAGATCATTACAAAGAGACAACTTTGGCTCAGGGACTCACTCTGAACAGTGGTCTTAGAGGTGAGGAACATCTGGTTGGTGATTACTAGTTCTGATAATGAATGGAAATAGAGAGACCTGAAGGAAGTGACAGAGTCAGCAAAGAGACCCATTCTTCTCAGTTGATGTTTTTTCTATCCAGAGCTTCTCTAATAATTGCCAAACCATTAGTTGACCAAAACAGTATATTTGCAGTTGTTTATATATATGGGACCAACTACTATTTTTCAATCAATAAACATCACTATCATGCACTGATTTTAGTAGAAAAGAGTAATTGTTTAATTAATTAATGTTTTACTTCAATTTCCAACTCTAATAATTAATTTGGGGGTAAAGCCTTTCTGTTTTGATTATATTCATTGCCTGTCAGTAACTGAAATATGCTTAAATGTCATGTTGCATAAAACATTATCAACAACTGCATTTATTGCTTTTCCTTATGTTCAGAGTACTGTATTAAGTGGGAAGATACAAAGAAATAACTGACTACCAAAAAGCTTAAAATTTACTAAACTGAACAAAACAATTTTTGAAAATGACAACACGAGGTACCATAAACAAGTGATAGACATGAAGTGTTGCAGGAGTTGAGAATAAAATTGTGGCTTCCTTTTACAACAGACTTACCTAGATTTTCACAGACTTCCTAGAAGCTAGATTAAACATTAAAAGACAGAAGTTGGCTAGGAGAGCATAAGAAAAGACATGAAGGCAGAATGTGCCTAGTATGTTGAGAGAATAATGGATAAGAGAAATTGGGCAGATTAAAAGATTAATGTAGAAGAAGAGTGCAAAAAGGCTGATGAGGTACAAAAGAGCCATACAATGGCAATCTATAAAACTGATTTGCAGTATAGACAAGGGAGAGTCACTGGAAGCTTTCAAGTTGGGAAATAATATGTGTAAGCAATGCCTCAGAAATATTAACAAGGATTTATTTAATAAAGAAATTTTGAGGATGTAAGATACTGATAATGGAAAACAAGGAGAAGATAATCACAACTGTGCAGGAAAAACTGAAGAAAAGTGAACAGTCTCAAAGAAAAGTGGGATACTATTAATCACACCAACATGTGCATCTTGAGAGTACTGGAAGGAAAGGAGAGAAAGGAGGAGAAAAACACTCAGAAATATTGGTTGAAAATGTTCTAAATTTTTTGAAAAGCATTATTTATACATCTAAGAACCTCAATAAACTCCATGTAGGATAAAATCAAAGAAATCTACTCCCAGACACATCAAGGTAAAAATGCTAAAAGCAAAAAAAAAAAATATTGAAAGCAGCAAGAGGAAAATGATTCATTGTATACAAGGGAGCCCCAATAAGATTAATAGCTGACTTTCTTACCAAAGACAATGAAGCCAAAAGGTAGTGGAATGACATACTTAATGTACTGGGGAAAAAAAAAAAAACCCTGTTAACCAAGAATCAAAGTTCATAAAAATTATCTTTCAAAAATGGAGGTGAGGGCTTCCCTGGTGGCGCAGTGGTTGAGTGTCCGCCTGCTGATGCAGGGGACACGGGTTCGTGCCCCGGTCCAGGAAGATCCTGCATGCTGCGGAGTGGCTGGGCCCGTGAGCCATGGCCGCTGAGCCTGCACGTCTGGAGCCTGTGCTCCGCAACCGGAGAGGCCACAACAGTGAGAGGCCCGCGTACCGCAAAAAAAAAAAAAAAAAAAAAAAAAAAAGG
>NW_020175533.1:1107745-1166532 GCF_003031525.2 Neophocaena asiaeorientalis asiaeorientalis | reverse complement strand
CCCCAAAAAAAAAAAAAAAAAAAAAAAAAAAATGGAGGTGAAATAAAGATGTTTCCAGATAACAAAAACTGACAGAATGTGTTGCTAGCAGAGCTCCCTTTCAAAAAATACTTAAGTTCTTCAGGCTGAAAGAGAGTAATATGAATCTACACACACAAAAAAAGATTACAAGGAAAAGTAATTAACGTAGATAATTATAAAAGACAGTATAATTGCATATTTCCTCTCCAATCTTAACTGGTTTAAAAAACAATGTAAAAAGTAATATGCATATAACTGTAATATGGGATATATAATATATTTGAAAATAATAACACAAAGAAGGTGTATGGGAACAAGGTTACACTGGAGGAAGAAAATGACACCAAATGGCAACCTGAGTCCATAAGAACAAAGGAAGAGAACCACAAATCAGAAGCAAAAAGGCTAATGTAACAAATTTTATACATATATATGTGAGTTTGTATATATATATATACACACACACACACATATATATATAATATATACCCTTGACTAAATAACAAATGGGTGAAAGAAAAAAACCAAGAATATTGTAGAACAGTGTATGCTACAACACCGTTCATACAATGAACAGTGTTCGCAACATTGTTCAACAATTGTAGAACAATGTATAATACAACACATCAAAACTTCTGAGATGAAGCCTAAGCAGAGCAGAGAGGGAAATTTATACCTACGAGCAGCTATATTGAAAAAGAATATATGAAATCACTAACCTAACCATACACCTTAAGTCACAGAATAAAAGAACAACCTGAACCTGAAGCAAAAAGAAAGAAGGAGATAATAAAGATTTGAGCAGAAATTAATGACATAGAAAAGAGAAAAATATAGAAAATCAATTAAACTAAAATTTGATTCTCTAAAGAGATCAAGAAAATTGACAATCCTTTAGCTAAACTGACCAGAAAAGAGACAGACAGACAGAGATAAAAGACTTACACACACACACACAAAAGATGGAACATAATTACCTATTTCAGCCTGAAGGGGCTGGAGTGTGCCTTAGGCTGCAACTGGGGGTATGCAGGACAGAGCTCGAGTCTGCCATTGAAGCCCCATTGTTAGTGTGTGCAAGAAGGGAAGGGTGGAGCCCCACCAAAACATGCTTGTAGTGGGCACAGCTCTGCCTCTGTGAGCTCTGGGAGTACACAAGCACCATGGCCTGTCCACACTCAGAGGCAAGGCTGAAATCTGTGCTGATCCCCAGGAACCGCACAACTTTCGAAGCGGGGCTGAAATTTGAGCAGTGTCCTGGTGGCTTTTGAGGTTTTATGCCATCATCTCCTTTGTAAGCTCAGTGCCTACGGAACATTCGAGCAGACTACTGGTACTCCCGTGGCTGGGTGGATCCAGCATTAGCAGCTTCCAGAACACGCAGAGGCAGGGTCGAGGTGTGGGTTGACTCCATAGGCCTCGGCTGGTCCCAGTGCCTGATTTCAGTGGATCTGTGCCAGCATATCTATGCTGGTGGACTGGTGAGCACAGCGCCTGAGGGACATCTGGGCTGATTGCTTGCATTCTCAAGGCTGAGGCAGGGCCAAGGGCAGTGCCAACAACAGTATACTTTGTGAGCCCACACAACAGGTAATGGGCTAGACCACAGAGCGCACTTCCCAACAGACAGCTCCTGTGGAGGAACACTCAGTGGCTCTTCTTCCAGTGGAAATGTTTCAGTCCCACCTACCTCACACCACAGCTTAGAAACGGATCAGGAAGCTTCTACTCCAACAGTTGGGGAACAGACCCTACCCACAACAGGGCTGTGTAAACCACAGAGCAAAACGGAGGCCCCGCTCAACATCCAGTGCAGGCTCTGATCACCACAACACCAGCCACACCCCACATCAAGAAGATAACAAGCAGCACACACTGAGGAAAGCCAAGGAAGGCATCCATACTAAAAACAGCCCTCTAACCAAAAATATTAGACTCACACAGGCTACACAGGGATGGTCCCACATAAAAACAGCCCTTCATGACCACAGTAGATAACTGTTTCTCCTAAATTTGTAGAGTCACAGAAATATAAAATGAAGAATCAGAGGAACCACTTCCAATTAAAAGAACAAGAGAAATCCCCTGAATGAAAAAACAATTAAACAGATCTCTCCAGTCTACCAGATCCTGAGTTCAAAAAGGATGTAATAAAAATACTGAAGGAATTAAGAAAGGCAATTAATAGAAATGCAGACCACTGTAACAAGGAACTAGAAACTATAAAGAGGAGCCAATTAAAATTAGAAAACTAATTTGCTGAGCTAAAGCAATAAATATCAAACTACATAATTCAGAAGAACGAATAAGTGATCTGGAAGATTAGAATGGAAATCACCCAGTCAGAACAACAGACAGAAAGACAAATGAAAAAAAAAAACAAACAAAATGAAAGCAACATACAAGACCTATGGGATAATATAAAGCAAACAAATTTACACATAATAGGGATCCCAGAAGGAGAAGAAAGAGAAAAGAGGATTGAAAATGTATTTGAAGAAGTTACAAATAAATTGGCTGAAAACTTCCCAAATCTAAAGAAGGAAATTATATCTAGGTACAAGAAGTACAGAGAGTCCCAAAAAAAATGAACCCAAATAGACCTACACCAAGATATATTATAATTAAAATGGCAAAAGTTATAAAGAGAGGATTCTAAAGGCAGAAAGAGAAAAACAAAGAGTCAGTTACAAGGGAACCCCCATAAGGCTATCATCTGATTTCTCTACAGAAACACAGACCAGAGGGGAGTGGCAAGATATATTCAAAACCCTAGAAGGGAAAAACCTGCAACCTAGGATACTCTATCCAGCAAGATTATCATTTAGACTAGAAGGAGAGATAAAGAATTTCTCAGATAAGCAAAAACTAAAGGAATACAGCAATACTAAATGTAACCCAAAAGAACTATTGAAAGGACTTATGTAAACAGAAAAGAAGCAAGAATCTATAGGAAAGAGAAAATCACAGTTGGAAAGCAAATCACTTTTAAAAGCCAGTACATAAATTTAAAAAATAAAGATAAAAAAATTTGAACGTGATGAAACTACAATGAATAGCAAAAGGATAAACATGAAGATGTAAAACAGTGCATCAAAATAATAAAATGTTGAGGTGTGTAAGAAAATGGAGAATTTTTTAAAAATGTGTTTGAGCCTATATGACTACAAGTCTAAAGCAAGTAGGTATAGTAATGGGTTAATACACTTGAAAAACACTAACCACAAATCAAAAACATAAAATAGATTCACAAAACCCAAAAAGAACACAAGCATAATACAAAAGAAAATTATCAAACCATAAAAGGAAAGAAAAACTAAAAGAAAGGAACAAAAAAGAAATATAAAATCAACTGGAAAACAAGGTTTAAAATGGCAATCATCAAAAATTACCTTAAATGTCAATGCACTAAACATTCCAATCAAAAGGCATAGAGTGGCAGATTGGATAATAAAACAAGAGCCCACAATACGCTGTCTATAAGAGATTCATTTCAGGGCTAAAGACACAGACTGAAATTGAAGCGATGGAAAAAGGTATTTCATGAAAATAGATATGAGAAGAAAGAGAGTGTAGTAAAACGAATTCTACACCATAACTAAGTGCTATTTATCCCAAGTGTGCAAGGCTGGTTCAACATTCAAAAACCAATTGATAAATCATCACATCAATAGGCTAAAAAAGAAAAACCACATCATCATATAAATATATGCATAAAAAGCATGTGACAAAATCCAACACCCATTCATGACAAAAACTCTCAGTAAACTAGAATGAAACTGAGCAGGACCCTGAAAGGCCTTCTCAGACACAGACACCCCACTGTGTCCCCTGCCTTTTGTTTGTAGGAGAAGGTTTAGCCTCCTAGGCCTTTGCCGAGTTCCAAAGAGCAACTTTAATTAAAGAAGTGAGAAAATACAGGAACAAAGGAAAACAGCCAAGCAAGACAAAATAATATTAATTAGCCATAAAACATCATGAGGATACTTAGCTCTCCCACAAGAGCTATAGAGAATATTTAGAGCCATATCCTTAAGTTGTTTTGCAGATACTAAAAAAACCCCACCAGGTGGAAGAAGTTAACTGCATGCTGACAACCAGCATGTAGACCCCAGACTAGCTGGAACCAGAAAGTTGATGATCGAGATTTTAGAAACATCACCCTGTTATGTCACCATCAACCAGCCAGAGAATTGAGCACAAGCTGATCATGTACTCTGCATCCCTCTCCCTCACACTGTCTTTAAAAGCCCTAAAAGCCAATGGGGAGTTCAGGTCTTTTGAGCATGAGTTGCCCATTCTCCTTGCTTGGCCCCACATTGGGTGCTTTGCAATAAATGCTGTACTTTTCTTCACAAAAACCCAGTATCAGCAGATTGACTTTACTGCACACAGGCAAGTGTACCCAAGTTTGGTTCACTAACAGAAATAGATGGGAACTTTGTTAACTTGATAATACCTACCAAAAATCCTATAGGTAATATGGTACTTAATGGTGAGAAACTCAAATCTTTCCCACTAAGATTAGGAACAAGGCCAGGCTGTCACCTCTCACTACTGTTTTTCAACATTGTACTGAAGTTCTAGCTAATGAAATAAGACAAAAATATGAAACAAAAGGTATACAGATTGGGAAGGAAGAAATAAAACTATCCATCCATAGATAACATAATCAC
Source organism: Neophocaena asiaeorientalis asiaeorientalis (assembly GCF_003031525.2). Lineage (NCBI taxonomy): Eukaryota > Metazoa > Chordata > Mammalia > Artiodactyla > Phocoenidae > Neophocaena > Neophocaena asiaeorientalis. The sequence goes on along the minus strand of NW_020175533.1, from coordinate 1,161,835 downwards.
CTATGTAGTAAATCCAAAAGCATTGACAAAAAATCTTCTGGAACTAAGAAACGATTATAGCAAGGTTGCAGGATACATTGCTAATATACAAAAGTCAATTTATTTCCTATATACCAGCAAAAACTAAGTGGAATTTGAAATTGAAACACAATACCATTTACATTAGCATCCAAAAAAATGAAATACTTAGGTATAAGTCTACTGAATATGTACAAGATCTACAGGAATAAAACTAAAAAACGCTGATGATGACATCAAAGAACTAAATAAATGGAGAAATATTTCATATTCACGGATAGTTAGACACTATATTGTCAAGATGTCAGTTTTCCCAATGTAGTCTATAGATTCAATGCAATCCCAATCGAATTTGGGATTTTGTGGATACCAACAAACTGACTTTTAAAGTTTATATGGAAAGGCAAAATATCTAGCATAGCCAACACAATACTGAAGAACAAAATGGGAGGGCTGAAAGTACCGGGACTTCAAGATTTACTATAAAGCTAAAATGATCAAAACAATGTGGAGAAAGATAGACAAATAGATCAATACAACAGAATAGGGGTCCCAGAAATAGACCTCCATAAATATAGCCAACTGACCTTTGACAAAAGAGCAAAAGCAATACAATGGAGCAAAGACAGTCTTTTCAACAAATGATGTTGGAACAACTAGACACCTACATGCAAAAAAAATGAATCTAGACACAGACGTTACACTTTTTACAAAAATTAACTAAAAATGGGTCATAGATCAATTTGTGTAAACACAAAACTACGTAACACCTAGAAGATAACATAGGAAAAAACCTATCTGACCTTTGGTATGACGTTTTAGATACAACACCAAAGACATAATCTATGAAAGAAATAATGGGTAAGTTGGACTTCATTAAAATTAAAAGCTTCTGCTCTGTGGAAGATAAGAGAATTAAAGACAAGCCACAGACTGAGAGAAAATATTTGCTAAGGCACAGCTGATAAAGGATTGTTATCCAAAATTTACATAGAACTCTTAAAAGGCAACAATAAGACAACCAACCCAACAAAAAATGAGCCAAAGGTCTTGACAGATACCTCACCAAAGAAGATATACAGATGGTAAATGAGCATATGAAAATATGCTCCACACCATATGTTACAAAGGAAATGCAAATTAAAACCACAATGAGATACCAGGACACATTTATTAGTATGGCCAAAATCTGGAATACTGACAACATCAAAAGGTGAAGAGGATGTGCAACAACAGGAACTCTCTTTCATTGCTGATGGGAATGCAAAATGGTACACCACTTTGGAAAACCGGACAATTTGGCAATTTTGTAAAAAACTAAACATACTGTTACCATAGGATCCAGGAATTTCACTCCTTAGTATGTACCCAAAGGAGCTGAAAACGTACATCTACACAAAACTCACACATGGATGCTAACAGCAACTTTGTTCAAAACTGCCAAAACTTAGAGGCAACCAAGACGTCCTTAAATAGGTGAATGCATAAATCAATGGTGGTACAACCAGATAATGGAATAATATTTGGCACTAAAAATAATGAGCTATCAAGCCATGAAAGACATGGAGAAACCTTAAATGTATGTTACTAAGTGAAAGAAGACAATCTGAAAAGGCTACATACTGTATGATTCCAACTATATTCTGGAAAAGGCAAAATTACGGAGAAAGTAAAAATGCCAGGGGTTGTGGGGGAAGAGGGTGAGGGAGAGATGACTAGGCAGAGCATGAGGATTTTTAAGTTATTAAAAGTACTTTGTATGATACTAGAATGATGGATATAGTCATTATACATTTGTGCAAATCCACAGAATGCACACCACCAAGAGTGAACCCTAAGGTAAACTATGGACTTTGGGTGATTATGATGTGGAAATGTAGGTTCATCAGTTGTAACAAATGTACCACTTTGCTTGAGGATGTTGATAATGGAAGAGGCTACTCATGTGTGTGGGGCAGGGTGTTTATGGGAAATATTTGTATCTCCTTCTTAATTTTGCTGTGAACCTAAAACTGCTCTAAAAATTGCCTTTAAAATTAAATATATCAGTAGAAGGACATGTGCTCACTCCCTCTTGCGAGAGCACCGTAATCACAAATAACTGCTGAACAATCATCAACAGGAAGACACTGGAACTCACTAAAAAAGATATCCCACATCCAAAGACAAAGAAGAAGCTGCAATGAGATGGTAGGAGGGGTGAAATCACAATAAAATCAAATCCCATAACCACTGAGTGGGTGACTCACAAACTGGAGAACAATTATATCAGAGAAGTCCACCCACTAGAGTGAAAGTTCTGAGCCCCACGTCAGGCTTCCCAAGCTGGGGGTCCGGCAACTGGAGGAGGAATTCCCAGAGAATCAGACTTTGAAGGCTAGCAGGATTTGATTGCAGAACTTCTACAGGTCTAGGGAAAACAGAGACTCCACTCTTGGAGGACACACAGAAAGTAGTGTGTGCATCAGGGCCCAGGGGAATGAAGGAGTGAACCCATAGGAGACTGAACCAGACCTACCTGCTAGTGTTGGAGGGTCTTCTGCAGAGGAGGGGGGTGGCTGTGGCTCATCAACGGGACAAGGACACTGGCAGCAGAGGTTCTGGGAAGTACTCCTTGGTGGGAACCCTGCCAGAGTCTGCCATTAGCCCCACCAAAGGGCCTGTAGGCTCCAGTGCTGGGTCGCCTCAGGCCAAACAATCGACAGGGAAGGAACTCAGCCCAACCAATCAGGAGACAAGCAGATTAAAATTTTAATGAGCTCTGTCCACCAGAGCAACACCCAGCTCTACCCACCACTAGTCCCTCCAATCAGGAAACTTGCACAAGCCTGTTTGAGAGCCTCATTCACCAGAAGGCAGACAACAGAAGCAAGAACTACAATCCTGCAGCCCGTGGAATGAAAACCACATTCACAGAAAGATAGAAAAAATGAAAAGGTAGAGGACTATATACCAGATAAAGGAATAAGATAAAGCCCCCCAAAAACAACTAAATGAAGTGGAGACAGGCAACCTTCCAGAAAAAGAATTCAGAATAATGATAGTGAAGATGATCCAGGACCTGGAAAAATATGGAGGCAAAGATTGAGAAGATGCAAGAAATGGTTAACAAAGAATAGAAGAATTAAAGAACAAACAAACAGATGAACAATACAATAACTGAAATGAAAACTACACTAGAAGGAATCAATAGCAGAATAACTGAGGCAGAAGAATGGATAAGTGACCTGGAAGACAGAATGGTGGAATTCACTGCTGTAGAAGAGAATAAAGGAAAAAAAATGAAGACAGCCTAAGAGACCTCTGGGACAACATTAAACGCAACAACATTCACATTGTAGGGGTCGCAGAAGGAGAAGAGAGAGAGAAAGGACCCGAGAAAATATTTGAAGAGATTATAGTCGAAAACATCCCTAACATGGGAAAGGAAATAGCCACCCAAGTCCAGAAAGCACAGAGAGTCCCAAACAGGATAAACCCAAGGAGAAACACGCAGAGACACATAGTAATCAAATTGACAAAAACTAAAGACAAAGAAAAACTGTTAAAAGCAACAAGAGACAAATGACAAATAACATACAAGGGAACTCCCATAAGGTTAACAGCTGATTTCTCAGCAGAAACTCTACAAGCCAGAAGGTAGTGGCCCAATATATTTAAAGTGATGAAAGGGAAGAACTTACAACAAAGATTACTGTACCTGGAAAGGATCTCATTCAGATTTGATGGAGAAATCAAAAGCTTTACAGACAAGCAAAAGTTAAGAGAATTCAGCACCACCAAACCAGCTCTACAGCAAGTGCTAAAGGAACTTCTCTAAGGGGGAAACACAAGAGAAGAAAAGGACATACAAAAAAAACCCCAAAACAATTAAGAAAATGGTAACAGGAACATACTTATTGAAAATTATCTTAAATGTGAATGGACTAAATGCTCCAATGAAAAAAAAAGACTTGCTGAATGGATACTAAAATAAGACCCATATATATGCTGTCTACAAGAGACCCACTTCAGACCTAGGGACACAATCAGACTGAAAGTGAGGGGATGGAAGAAGATATTCCATGAAAATGGAAATCAAAAGAAAGCTAGAGTAGCAATACTTATATCAAATAAAATAGACTTTAAATATAAAGAATGTTACAAGAGACAAGGAAGGGCACTACATAATGATCAAGGGATCAATCCAAGAAGAAGATATATCAATTATAAATATATACGCACCCATCATAAGAGCACCTCAATACATAAGGCAAATGTTAACAGCTGTAAAAGGGAAAATCAACAGTAACACAGTAATATTGGGGAACTTTAACACCCCACTTTCACCAATGGACAGATCATCCGAAATAAAAATAAACAAGGAAACACAAGCTTTAAATGACACATTAAACAACATGGACTTAATTGATATTTATAGGACATTCCATCCAAAAACAACAGAATACACTTTCTTCTCAAGTGTTCATTGAACATTCTCCAGGATAGATCATATCTTGGGTCACAAATTAAGCCTTGGTAAATTTAAGAAAATTGAAATTGTATCAAGTATCTTTTCCAACTACAATGCTATAAGACTAGCTATCAAATACAGGGGAAAAAACTGTAAAAAAACAAACACATGGAGGCTAAACAATATGCTACTAAATAACCGAGAGATCACTGAAGAAATCAAACAGGAAATCAAAAAATACCTAGAAACAAATGACAATGAAAACACGATGACCCAAAACCTATGGAATGCAGCAAAAGCAGTTCTAAGGGGGAAGTTTATAGCAATACAATCCTACCTCAAGAAACAGTAAACATCTCAAATAAACAATCTAACCTTACACCTAAAGGAACTAGAGAAAGAAGAACAAACAAAACCCAAAATTAGTAGAAAGAAAGAAACCACAAAGATCAGAGCAGAAATAAATGAAATAGAAACAAAACAATAGGAAAGATCAATAAAACAAAAAGCTGATTCTTGACAAGATAAATAAAATTGATAAACCTTTAGCCAGACTCATCAAGAAAAAGAGGAAGAGAACTCAAATCAATAAAATTAGGAAAAAGGAGAAGTTACAATGGAAACTGTAGAAATACAAAAGAATCATAAGCAACTGCTACAAGCAACTCTATGCCAATAAATTGGACAACCTGGAAGAAATGGACAAATACTTAGGTATAACCTTCCAAGACTTAACCAGGAAGAAATAGAAAATATGAACAGACCAATCACAAGTAATGAAATTGAAACTGTGATTAAAAATTTTCCAACAAAGTTCAGGATCAGAGGGCTTCACAGGTGAATTCTATCAAACATTCAGAGAAGAGCTAACACCCAGCCTTCTCAAACTCTTCCAAAAACTTGCAGAGGAAGGAACATCCTAAACTCATTCTACAAGGTCACCATCACCCTGACACCAAAACCAGACAAAGATACTACAAAAAAAGAAAATTACAGACCAATATCACTGAGGAATATAGATGCAAAAATCCTCAACAAAATACTAGCAAACAGAATCCAACAACACATTAAAAGGATCATACACCATGATCAAGTAGGACTTATCCCACAGATGCAAGAATTCTTCAATATATGCAAATCAATCACTGTGAATACATCATATTAACAAACTGAAGAATAAAAACCATATGATCATCTCAATAGATGCAGAAAATGCTTTTGACAAAATTCACCACTATTTATACAAAAACTCTCCAGAAAGTGGGCACAGAAGATACCTACCTCAACATAAAAAAGGCCATATATGACAAACTCACAGCAAACATTATTCTCAATGGTGAAAAACTGAAACCATTTCCTCTAAGGTCAGGAACAAGAGAAGGATGTCCACTCTCTCCACTATGATTCAACATAGTTTAGGATGTCCTAGCCATGGCAATCAGAGAAGAAAAAGAAATAAAAGGAATACAAATTGGACAACAAGAAGTAAAACTGTCACTGTTTGCAGATGACATGATACTATAGATAGAGAATCCTAAAGATGCCACCAGAAAACCACTAGAGCTATTCAATGAATTTGGTAAAGTTGCAGGATACAAAATTAACGCACAGAAATCTCTTGCATTCTTATACACTAACAACAAAAAATCAGAAGGGAAATTAAGGAAACAATCCCATTCACCATTGCAACAAAAAGAATAAAATACCTAGGAATAAACCTACCTGAGGAGGTAAAAGACCTGTACTCAGAAAACTATACGACATTGATGAAAGAAATCAAAGATGACACAAACAGCTGGAGAGATATACCATGTTCTCGAATTGGAAGAATCAATATTGTGAAAATGTCTATACGACACACAGCAATCTACAGATTCAATTCAATCCCTATCAAATTACCAATGGTATTTTTTACAGAACGAGAACAAAAAATCTTAAAATTTGTATGGAGATACAAAAGACCACAAGTAGCCAAAGCAATCTTGAGAAAGAAAACTGGAGCTGGAGTAATCAGACTCCTGATCTCAGACTATACTACAAAGCTACAGTCATCAAGACAATATGGTACTGGCACAAAAAGTGAAGTATAGATCAATGGAACAGGATAGAAAGCCCAGAGATAAACCCACACCCCTATGGTCAACTAACCTATGACAAAGAAAGCAAGGATATACAATGGAGAAAAGACAGTGTCGTCAATAAGTGGTGCTGGGAAAACTGCAGAGTTATATGCAAAAGAATGAAATTAGAACACTCCTTAACACCATACAGAAAAATAAACTCAAAGTGGATCAAAGACCTAAATGTAAGACCAGACACTATAAAACTCTTAGAGGAAAACATAGGAAGAACACTCTTTGATATAAAACACAGCAAAATCTTTTTGACCCACCTCCAAGAGTACTGGGAATAGAAACAAAAATAAACAAATGGGCCCTAATGAAACTTAAAAGCTTTTGCACAGCAAATGAAACTATAAACAAGACAAAAAGACAGCCCTCAGAATGGGAGAAAATATTTGCAAATGAATCAGTGGACAAAGGATTGACCTCCAAAATATATAAACAGCTCATGCAGCTCAATATTAAAAAAACAAACAACCCAATCAAAAAATGGGCAGAAGACCTAAATAGACATTTCTCCAAAGAAGACATACAGATGGCCAAGAGGCACACGAAAAGCTGCTCAACATCACTAATTATTAGAGAAATGCAAATCAAAACTACAATGAGGTACCACCTCACACCAGTTAGAATTGGCATCATCAGAAAATCTACAAACAACAAATGCTGGAGAGGGTGTGAAGAAAAGGGAACCCTCTTGCACTGTTGGTGGGAATGTAAACTAATACAGCCACTATGGAGAACAGTATGGAGGTTCCTTAAAAAACTAAAAATAGGGCTTCCCTGGTGGCGCAGTGGTTGAGAGTCCACCTGCTGATGTAGGGGACACGGGTTCGTGCCACAGTCCAGAAAGATCCCACATGCCGTGGAGCAGCTGGGCCTGTGAGCCATAGCCGCTGAGCCTGCACTCTGCAACAGGAGAGGCCACAACAGTGAGAGGCCCACGTACCTCAAAAAAAAAAAAAAAAAAAATTAGAATTGCCATATGACCCAGCAATCCCACTGCTGGGCATAGACCCTGAGAAAACCACAATTCAAAACGACACATGAACCCCAATGTTCACTGCAGCACTATTTACAATAGCCAGGTCATGGAAGCAATCTAAATTCCCATTAAGTGATGAATGGATAAAGAAGATGTGGTACATATATACAATGGAATATTACTCAGCCATAAAAAGGAACAAAACTGGGTCATTTGTAGAGACATGGATGGAACTAGAGACTGTCATACAAAATGAAGTAAGTCAGGAAGATAAAAACAAATATTGTATATTAATGCATATATGTGGAATCTAGAGAAATGGTACAGATGAACTGGATTGCAAGGCAGAAATAGAGACACAGATGTAGAGAACAAACATATGGACACCAAGGGGATAAAGCGGGAGTGGGATGGTGGTGGTGGGATGAACTGGGAGATTCGGATTGACATATATACACTAATATGTATAAAATAGATAACTAATAAGAACCTGCTGTATAAAAAATAAATAAAATAAAAATCAAATAGTTTGTTCAATAGGAAAATTAATAAAACAATACATGAACATGAAAAAAAGGAATGTTATTGTGCTTATTGACTACATGAATAAAGAATCATATAATAACAAAAAAAACTATATATATCAGGCAACTACTGTTCAAAGGAAAGCTAGTACAGCCGTATTTCTTATCAGACAAAATGTTTTAAGACAACAAGCATTATTAGGCATAGAGATGATTTACAAAATGACCAATGGTTTCTTACATCCTAAAAATTCTAAACTTGAATAAAATAATAAATTTAAATTCTCCTTCTGAGAACAGGTAATATAAATTTGCAGTGCACAATAGCATTTTTAAAGCAAGTTTCTGGTTGGCAGTTCTCAGGTTACTTTTATCTCCCTTCCTAATAAGCACTAGTTTTGATGCAGGCAATCAAGTTTTACTTTTGTGCATTTTTGAAAGGTAGAACTTACTTCTTGTTAACTACTTTCACTAACTGTACAACCACCTTGAGTACAGGCTTTACACAAGTGTTTCTTATTAGACTATTCACCTCGAGTAGGCCTCTAGGTTTTACCTACTCCCCTCCATTCTACTCCATGGAGCCTTTGGAGCAAACGTTCACGTTTGCATTTGGAGTATTTGTTGATTCCAAAACCTACCAAAAAACTACGGTAATCAAGACAGTGTGGTGCTGGCATATAGATTAATGGAATGGAATTCAGAATACAAAAATAAACTCTTACATTATTCGTAAATTAATTTTCAAAAATGGTGCCAACAAAATTCAATGGGTAAATAATCTTTTTAACAAATGATGCTGGAACAATAAAATATCCTCATGCAGAAAAATGATACTGAACCCCTTCCTTACACCATTCAAAAAACTCGCTCAAAATGGATCACAGACCTAAATATAAGAGCTAAAATTATATACTGTTAGGGCTTCCCTGGTGGTGCAGTGGTTCAGAGTCTGCCTGCCAATGCAGGGGACACAGGTTCGTGCCCTGGTCCAGGTCAAAAAAAAAAAAAAAAAAAAAATTATATACCGTTAGAGGAAAACAGGAATAAATCTTTGATCTTTGTGACCTTAGGTTAGGCAATTATTTCTTAGATACTATACTAAAGGCATAAACAATAAAATCAAAAGCAGATAAAATGAGCTTTATCAAAATTAAAAATTTTGTGCTTAATGGGCACCATTAAGAAAGTGAAAAGACAACATACAGAACAGGAGAAAATATTTTCAAATCATATATTTAATGAGATGTGTATTCAGAATGTACAGTGAACTGTTACAACTCCATAATTAAAAAAAAAAAAACTTCAATTCGTAAATGGGCAAAGCAACTGAATAGACATTCCTACAAAGAATACACAGAAACGGGCAACAAGCACATGAACAGATGCTCAACATCTTTACTCATTAGGGAAATGCCAATCAAAACCACAGAGTGGGGGGAATCGGGAAGATGGGGGAAGAGTAAGATGCAGAGATCACCTTGCTCCCCACAGATACACCAGAAATACATCTACATGTGGAACAACTCCTACAGAACACCTACTGAACAATGGCAGAAGACCTCAGACCTCCCAAAAAGCAAGAAACTCCCCACGTACCTGGGTATGGCAAAAGAAAAAAGAATAAACAGAGACAAAAGAATAGAGACGGGACCTGAACCAGTGGGAGGAAGCTGTGAAGGAGGAAAAGTTTTCACACACTAGGAAGCCGCTTCGTGGGCGGAGACAGCGGGTGGCGGAGGGGGAAAGCTTCGGAGCCGCGGAGGAGAGCACAGCAACAGGGGTGCGGAGGGCAAAGCGGAGAGATTCCCACACAGAGGATTGGTGCCAACTGGCACTCACCAGCCCGAGAGTCTTGTCTGCTCACCCGCCGGGGCGGGCGGGGCTGGGAGCTGAGGCTCTAGCTTCGGTGGGATCCCAGGGAAAGGACTGGGGTTGGCGGAGTGAACACAGCCTGCAGGGGGTTAATGCACCACGGCTAGCTGGGAGGGAGTCCAGGGAAAAGTCTGGACCTGCCAGAGAGGCAAGAGACTTTTTCTTCCCTCTTTGTGTCCTGTTGCACGAGGAGAGGGGATTAAGAGTGCTGCTTAAAGGAGCTCCAGAGACGGGCACGAGCCGCAGCTAACAGTGTGGACCCCAGAGACAGGCATGAGATGCTAAGGCTGCTGCTACTGCCACCAAGAAGCCTGTTTGCGAGCACAGGTCACTATCCCCACTTCCCCTCCTGGGAACTTCTGCAGCCCGCCACTACCAGGGTCCCGTGATCCAGGGACAATTTCCACAGGAGACGCACGGCACGCCGCCAGCTGGTGCAACGTCACCCCGTCCTCTGCCGCCGCAAGCTCACCCCGCATCCGCACCCCTCCCTCACACCGGCCTGAGTGAGCCAGAGCCCCCGAAGCAGCTGCTCCTTTAACCCCGTCCTGTCTGAGCGAAGAACAGATGCCCTCCGGCGACCTACACGCAGAGGCAGGGCCAAATCCAAAGCTGAACCCCGGGAGCTGTGCGAACAAAGAAGAAAAAGGGAAATCTCTCCCAGCAGCCTCATAAGCAGCGGATTAAAGCTCCACAATCAACTTGATGTACCCTGCATCTGTGGAATGCATGAATAGACAATGAATCATCCCATACTGAGGAGGTGGACTTTGAGAGCAAGATTGACTATTTTTTCCCCTTTTCCTCTTTTTGTGAGTTTGTATGTATATGCTTCTGTGTGACATTTGGTCTCTATAGTTTGACTGTCACCATCTGTCCTAGGGTTCTATCTGTCCGTTTTATTTTGTTTTTAAAAATTTTTTTCTTAATAATTATTTTCATTTTAATAACTTTATTTTATCTTATTTTATTTTATTTTATCCTCTTTCCTATTTCTTTCCTTCCTTTCTTCCTTCCTTCCTTCCCTCCTTCCCTTTTTCCCTCCTTCCTTCCCTCCTTTCTTCCTTTCTTCCTTCCCTCCTACCTTCCTTTCTTTTTTTCTTTCCTTCTACTTTTTCTCCCTTTTATTCTGAGCCATGTGGATGAAAGGCTCTTGGTGCTCCAGCCAGGAGTCAGTGCTGTGCCCCTGAGGTAGGAGGGCCAACTTCAGGACACTGGTCCACAAGAGACCTCCTAGCTCCACGCAATATCAAATGGTGAAAATCTCCCAGAGATCTCAAACTCAACACCAGCACCCAGCTTCACTCAACGAACAGCAAGCTACAGTGCTGGACACCCTATACCAAACAAATAGCAAGACAGGAACACAACCCCACCCATTAGCAGAGAGGCTGCCTAAAATCATAATAAGGTAGCAATTCTCATATCAGACAAAATAGACTTTAAAATAAAGACTATTAGAAGACACAAAGAACGACACTAAATTATGACCAAGGGATCGATCCAAGAAGACGATATAATAATTATAAATATTTATGCACCCTCTAAACAATACACTACTTAATAACGAAGTGATCACTGATGAACTCAAAGAGGAAAATCAAAAAATACTAGGAAACAAATGACAATGGAGACACGATGACCCAAACCTATGGGATGCAGCAAAAGCCATCCTAAGAGGGAAGTTTATAGCAATACAATCCCACCTTAAGAATATACAAAGGATCATGAGAGATTACAACAAGCAACTCTTTGCCAGTAAAATGGACAACCTGGAAGAAATGGACACATTCTTAGAAAAGCACAACCTGCCTGTTAAAAACCCTGCAGAAAGAAGACATACAGGGAACTTTCCTCAACATAATAAAGGCCATATATGACTATGACAAACACACAGCCAACGTTGTCCTCAATGGTGAAAAACTGAAAGGATTTCCACTAACAATTTCCTATACACTAATGATGAAAAATCTGAAAGTGAAATGAAGAAAACACTCCCACTTACCACTGCAACAAAAAGAATAAAATATCTAGGATTAAACCTACCTAAGGAGATTAAAGACCTGTATGCAGAAAATTATAAGACACTGATGAAAAAATTAAAGATAATACAAATAGATGGAGAGAGATTTACCACCTAGCGGGGTGGGATAGGGAGGGTGGGAGGGAGGGAGACACAAGAGGGAAGAGAGATGGGAACACATGTATATGTATAACTGATTCACTTTGTTATAAAGCAGAAACTAGCACACCATTGTAAAGCAAATATACTCCAATAAAGATGTAAAAAAAAAAAAAAAGGATCACGTGGGATCCAGGAATGCAAGGATTCTTCAAAAAAAATAAAACACAAAAAAATAAAAAATAAAAAAAAAAATAAAACACAGAGTGATACCACCGCACACCTACTGGGTGGCTATAATGAAAAAGATAGATTTTAACAATTGTTGATGAGGATACAGTGAAGTTGGAAACCTAACACATTGTTGGTGGGATTGTAAAAGCATGAAGACTTTTTAGAACACAATGTATCAGTTCCTTAAAGTATTAAATATACAGTGATCATATGACCCAGCAATTCCATTCTTGGTTACATACCCAAGAGAAATGAAAATATATTTCCACATGAAAACTTGTACATAAACATTCATAGCAGAATTATTCAGAATAGTCAAAATGTGGAAAGAACCCAAATGCCCACCAAGTGATAAATGAATTAAAAAAGTGGTGCATATACAGTGAAATATTATTCACCAATGAAAAGGAATATTTAGATATGCTATAACATGGATAAACCTTGAAAACATGCTAAGTGAAAGAAGCCAGTCATCGAAGACCACATATAGTATGAGTATATTTATATGAAATGTCCAGAGTAGGAAAAATCTACAGACACAGAATGAGCTCAGTGGTTGCCTAAGGCTAGAGGAATAGGGATAGAATAACTGGTAATGGGTATAGAGTTTCTTCTGTGGGTGGCAAAATTTTCTAAAATTAGATTGTGTTGATGATTGCACAACTCTGAATATACTAAAAATCAATGAATCGTACACATTAACTCAGTAAATTGTGAATTAGGCCTTAGTAAATCTGTATTTTTTAAAGTTTAAGTTCTCCAAAGTGTAGGAGAAAACCTCAGAACAAAATCTGCCTTTTCCATTTATCTCTCTGGGTTTCTAGTTTAACAATTTCTTTGGGGATCTTTAAGTTTACCCTATTTTTATGCTTGGTGGTTCAATGACATTTTAAAAATTTAAATATATATTTATATATTCAGAATTGTACTTATTTCAGTAAGAATTATTTAGGACATCTGACCTTCCAAACTGCCTGTAATCTTTGTTTAAATATTTTTCCTATTTTCATGTTTATTTTTGCTACATATAAGCTCATCTATCTTTTAAAAACCCTGTTATATTTTCCTTTGGAACAAATTATATTTTGAATTAATATGTGGGGAGCTAATGTCTTTATAATATTGAATCTACCTATGCATGCATAGAGTTTATTTTCCTTTTATGTCCTTTAGTAAAAATAATACCTCACTATAATTTTAAGGTGTACTCCCAGGAATTTGTGTGTTTTTTAAAATGGTTCTGGGGCTTCCCTGGTGGCACAGTGGTTGAGAGTCCACCTGCCGATGCAGGGGACACGGGTTTGTGCCCTGGTCCGGGAAGATCCCACATGCCGCGGAGCGGCTGGGCCCGTGAGCCACGGCTGCTGAGCCTGTGCATCCGGAGTCTGTGCTCCACAACGGAAGAGGCCAAAACAGTGAGAGGCCCACATACCGCAAAAATAATAATAATAAAATAATAAAATGGTTCTATTCACCCACTGTATTTTGTTTTGTATACAGAATTCTCATGTTATACTAAATAGTATTCCTATTAAGTTTTTATTTTTTAGGTGTGCAGTTACATTATCAAAAAGTAATTATAATTTTGAACTCTCTTTCTAAACTTTTAAATATATTTCTTCTTCAAGTCTAATTACATTGGTTAGTATTTTTAGAAAAATGTTAAATAACAGTGATATTTGCCTGTCCTGTTTCTAAGCAACAAAATCATTATTAAGTATTTGATAGGATTTGGTTAAGGTCATATATGTAGGGGTGTGTGTGTGTGTGGCATGTGTGTGTGTGTGTGTTTAGCTGAGGGCATTGTGACTGAAGAATAAATACTTGAAACCATTACAATTCACTGTGAAAGTAAATCAACGACTGTAGCACCAGTGAAAACCAACTACAAGAGCAATGTCACTACAGTGCTAATCTCAAGTTAAATAAGTACTAATCTAACTTCACTGGCTGTAGCCACCCTCCCCATTGTAAAATCATTGTCCAATAATCTGAGTTTCAGAAAAAGTCTACTTCTATAGTATAAAAAAATTTGATTTGTAAAAAATAATGACTCTAGATAGTATTTCCCAGTTTATTAGACAGTGGCTAGGAAGTACGGTGGCAACAAAATTATATTCTATAGTATATATAACATAGCATCCACAATATGCATGATACAGTCCAAATATGAAGAAGCAGGAAAATCTGGGCCATTATTATGAACAGAGGCCAACTTCAAAGTAAAGCAGATATTGGTATTATCAAAGATTTAAAGCAGTTATTATAACTAAGGTCAATATTTAAAGAAAAGGAGAGTAAAATGCTAATAATGAATGAAAAGAAGAAATCTCAGCAGAGAAATAGAAAATATTAAAAAGTAGGTAGTGTAAGAAATAGCTAAAATTAAAAAATAACTTATGGGCTTAATAGCTGAATTAAGATTACAGAGAAAAATACAAAAATAATTTTAGATCAGTAAGAATTATCCAATTTGAAATTCAGAGATAAAAATGATTGACAAAATAGAGATTCTGAGACACGTGAGACAATATCAAAAATTCTACCAGAAAGGTAACTGGTGTCCTAGACAGAGAGCGGAAAAACATATTTGAAAAAATAAAAGGCTAAAATTTCCCCAAATTTTGTGAAAGATATAAATTTATAAATTTAAGAAGCTGCATTGTTCAGTAAAACCCTAAACAGAATAAACTTGAAGAAAATAAGACTATGTATATCATGGTCAAATTGCTGAAAATAAAAGGTATAAAAAACATCTGAAAGCAGCCAGAGGAAAATGACTCATTATATATAGAGGTACCAAAAATCAAAGTATCGCACATTCTCAATCAAAAACAATATAAGCCACAAGATAGTGAAACAACATCTTTAAAGTGTTCAGAACCTTAAAAACAAAGTACACAAATAGTTAACCCAGAAATACATATCCAGCAAAAATGTTTCCTTCAAGAATGAAAGCAAAAGAAAGAAATTTTCAGATATAGGAAAGCTAAGTGAATTCATTTCTACCAGACCTGTACTATAGGAAATGCGAATTGATGTACTTTTATCTTCAGGAACAAATGAAAAGTGTTAAAAATTACAAACAAGAGAAAATATAAAAGAATGCTTTTCTTTTGAATTAAAAAGATACTTGGGGAGTGGCCAAGATGACAGAGTAGAAAGACCCTGAACTCACCTCCTCTCAGGAGCACACCAAAATCACGACAATCTGCAGAAGAACGATCCATGAAAAATACTGCAACCTATCAGAAAAGATCTTCTACAACTAAAGACATAAAGAAGGAACCACAGTGAGATGGGTAGGAGGGGCACACTTGTGTTATAATCAAATCCCTTCCACCCCCGCAGGTGGGCAATCGACCCACAAACTGGAGAATAATTATATTACAGAGGTTCTCCCACAGGAGTGAGAGTTCTGAGTCCCATGTCAGGCTCTGCAGCCCGGGGTTCTGGAATCAGGAAGACGAGTCTCAGAGCATTTGGCTTTGAAGGCCAGCAGTGCTTAATTTCAGTAGCCCCACAGGACTGGGGGAAACAGAGACATCACTTTTAAAGGGTGCACACAAAATTTCATACCCAATGGGACCCAGGGCAAAAGCAGTAATTTGACAGGAGCCCAGGCCAAACCGACCACTTGGTCTTGGAGAGTCTCCCACAGAGGTGGGGTGTGACTGAAGCTCACCCTGGGCACATAGACACTGGTGAAAGCCATATCTGGGAACATTCTACCAAGTGGACACTGCTGCTGGCAGCTGCCATCTTAGCTCACTAGCACCAAGACTAGGCCCCACCTAACAGCCTGTAGGCACCAGTGCTGGGATGTCTCAGGCCAAACAACTAACTGGGTGGAGACACTGCCCCACTCACCAGCAGACAGGTTGCCTAAAGAATTCCTGAGCCCACAGCAGCCTCTAGATGTGCCCATAGACAAGGCCTGCCCACCAGAGGGCCAAGACCCAGTTCCACCCACCAGTGGACAGGCACCAGCACTTCCCTTCTGGAAGCCTGCACTAGCCTCTAGATCAGCCTCACCCACCAGAAGGCTGACACCAGATGCAAGAAAACTATCATCCCACTGCCTGCAGACCCAGCCCACCCACAGCACAACAGACTCTATCCTGGGACCAGATGGGCCCCAGTACTACCACCAGTAGGTCATATAAGCTTCGGGATACCTCAGATACCATACCCAAATGTGTCAGGAACTGCCCCCCCAAAATGATCTGAAACAAGCTCTGGGGTCCATGAGCCTTACAGCCAGACTCTAGGTACCAGCTCTGCCTGCCAGTAGACCAGCACTAACTTCAGCACCAGGTTCATCCAACGGTTGGTGGTCAACAACCCCAGAGTCTCTGGGATCCTGGCTTCATCCACCCGTGAGCCAGCAGTAGCCCTGGGGCCCCATAGCATTCTGCAATCAGCTGCCTCATGACCAGGCCCCGCTAAACACCAGCCAGCAGCATCCACACAAGGGCAGGGTCTGGCAACCAACTGGACAAAAGGACAAACAAGACTACCAGAGTGCCCACATAGTCAGCCCACCACAAGAGAAGGACCCACACAGCCCTCTTAGGGGGAGCACATAGAGCATATACCATGGGTGATGAGAGGGCAGTGCATTGCTGGGATGCATAGGGTGTCTTCTACAGAAGGTCACTTCTCCAAGGTCAAGAAATGTAACTAACATACCACATACATAAAAATAAAAATAGCAACTTAGACAAAAATGAGATGGGAACAGAACATGTTCCAGATAAAGGAACAAGATAAAACCCCAGAAGGGGGCTTCCCTGGTGGCGCAGTGGTTGAGAGTCTGCCTGCCGATGCAGGGGACACGGGTTCGAGCCCTGGTCTGGGAAGATCCCACATGCCGCGGAGCAACTAGGCCCGTGAGCCACAACTACTGAGCCTGCGCATCTGGAGCCTGTGCTCTGCAACAAGAGAGGTCGAGGTAGTGAGAGGCCCGCGCACCACGATGAAGAGTGGCCCCCGCTCGCCGCAACTAGAGAAAGCCCTCACACAGAAACGAAGACCCAACACAGCCAAAAATAAATAAATAAATTTATATATTTAAAAAAAAAAAAACCCCAGAAGAAGAACTAAGTGAAGTGGAGATAGGAGGCAATCTATCCAAGAAAGAGTCCAGAGTAACAATAATAAAGATGATCAAAGAACTCGAGAACAGAATGAATGCACAGAGCAAGAAGTTAGAAGTTTTAACAGCGAGTTAGAAAATATAAAGAACACCCAAACAGAGATGAAGAATACAATAACTAAAATGAAAAAGATACTACAAGGAATCAATAATAGACTAAATGATATAGAGGAATGGATCACTGAGCTGGACCACAGAGTAGTGGAAATCACTGCTGCTGAACAGAAAAAAGAAAAAATAATTAAAAGAAATGAGAACAGTTTAAGAGACCTCTGGGACAACATCAAGCACATCAATTATTTGCATTATATGGGTCCCAGAAGGAAAAGAGAGAGAGAAAGGGGCTGAGAACATATTTGAAGACATAATAGCTGAAAACTTCCCTAACCTGGGGAAAAGAACAGTCACCTAAGTCCAAAAGTACAGAGTCCCATACAGGATGAACCCAAAGAGGAACACACCAAGACATACTGTAATTAAAATGACAAAAATTAAAGATAAAGAGGGAATTAAAAGCAGCAGGTAAAAGCAACAAATAAAATACAGGGGCCCATAAGTATATCAGCTGATTTTTCAGGAGAAAATATGCAGGCCAGAAAGGAGTGGCATGATACATTTAAGGTGATGAAAGCAGAAAAAACTACAACCAAAGAATACTCTACCCAGGAAGGATCTCATTCAGATTTGATGGAGAAATCAAAAGCTTTACAGACAAGCAAAAGCTAAAGGAGTTCAGCTCCACCAAACCAGCTTTACAACAAATGTTAGAGGAACATTTCACCTTCTCTAGGTGAAAAAGAAAAGGCCACAATTAGAAACAAGAAAATTACTAAATGAAAAAGCTCACCAGTAAAAGCAAACATACAGTAAAGGTAGGAAATCATTCACACACAAAGTTAGTAGGGAGGTTAAAAGATGAAAGTAGTTAAATCACCTACATCCAAAATAAACAGTTAAGGGATACACAAAACAATTAGATGTAAAATATGATATCAAAAACAGTAATCATGAGTGGAGGAGAGTACAAATGCAAGGTTTTTAAAATGCATTTGAAAGTAAGAGATCAGCAACTTAAAACAATCACGTGTATATATACATATATATAGAGAGAGAGATTGCTATAGAAAAACTTCATGGTAACCACAAATCAAAAAGCAATGAAAGATATATACACAAAAAAGAAAAAAGAATCCAAAATAACACTAAAGATAGTCATCAAATCACAAGAAAAGAGAAAAGAAAAAGAAAGGGGCAATAAAGCTACAAAAACGAACCCAAAACAATTTACAGAATGGCAATAAGAACATAAAAATTGATAATTACCTTAAACATAAATGGACTAAATGCTCCAACCAAAAGACATAGGATGAGAACAGAAATTAACACAACATTATAAATCAATTATACTTCAATAAAAAAATCCAGATGGCTGACTGGTTACAAAAACAAGATCCATATACTGCTTATGAGAGACCCACTCCAGATCTAGAGACACATACAGAAAGTGAGAGGATAGAAATGAGTATTCTATACCAATGGTAATCTAAAGAATGCTGAAGTAGCAATACTTATTTATGATAAAATATACTTTAAAATAAATACTGTTATAAGAGACAAAGAAAGATGCTACATGATGATCAAGGAATCAATCCAAGAAGAAGATATAACAATTGTAAATATATATGCACCCAACATAGGGGCACCTCAAAATATAAGGCAAATATTAACAGATATTGATATAAAAGGAGAAACTGACAGTAACACAAATATAGTAGGGTACTTTAACTCCTGACTTACATCAATGGACAGATCATCCAGACAAGAAATTAGTAAGCAAACACAGGCCATAAATAACACACTAGATCAAATGAACTTAGATATTTATAGAGCATTCCATCCAAAAGCAGGAGAATACACATTCTTTTCAAGTGCACATAGAACATTCTCCAGGATAGATCATATGCTAGGCCACAAAACAACCTTCAGTAAATGTAAGAAAACTGAAATCATATCAAGCATCTTTTCCAATCACAATGTTATGAAGACTAAAAATCAACTACAAGAAAAAAATGCAACAAACATGTGGATGCTAAACAATATGCTACTAAACAAGCAGTGGATCATTGAATAAATCAAAGAGGAAACTAAAAAAATACCAAGAGACAAATGAAAATGAAAGTGTGATGATACAAAACCTATGGGATGCAGCAAAAGCATTTCTAAGAGGGAAGTTTACAGTGATACAGGTTTACCTCAGGCAACAAGAAAAATCTCAAATAAGCAACCTAAACTTACACCTATAGCAACTGGAAAAAGTACAACAAACAAAACCTAAACTTAGTAGAAGAAAAAAAAATAATAAAAAAAAAAGAAATCATAAAGATCAGAGCAGAAATAAATGAAATGGAGACTAAAAAAACATAGAAATGATCAATGAAACTAAAAGCTGGTTCTTTGAAAAGATAAACAAAATTGATAAATCCTTAGCCAGACTCATAAGAAAAAAAGGTAGAGGGCCAACCCAAATCAATAAAACCAGAAATGAAAAAGGAGAAGTTATAACCGACACAACAGACATACCAGGGATCATAAGAGACTACTATGAACAACCATACGCCAAAAAACGGACAACCTAGGAGAAATGGACAAATTCTTAGAAAGGCACACTCTCCCAAGACTGAACCAGGAAGAAATAGAAAATATAAACAGACCAATGACCAGTAATGAAACTGAATCATTAATTTAAAATTCCCAACACACAAAAGTTCAGGAGAAACTAACTTCACAAGTGAATTCTACCAAACATTTAAAGAAGAGTTAGTACATACCCTTCTCAATCTATTCCAAAAATTGCAGAGGAAGGAACACTTCTGAACTCATTCTATGAGACCACCATCACCTTGGTACCAAAACCAGACCAAGATAGCACAAAAAAAGAAAATTACAGGCCAATATCACTGATGAACATAGATGCAAAGATCCTCAACAGAATACTAGAAAACTGAATCCAACAATACATTAAAAGAATCATACACCATGAAAAATGGGATTTATCCCAGGGATAAAAAATTTTCAATATCTGCAAATCAATCAGTGTGATACACCACATCAACATATTGAAGAATAAAAACCATATGATCATCTCAATAGATGCAGAAAGCTTTTGATAAAATTCAACATCAATTTATTATAAAAACTCTCTAGAAGGAGGACACAGAGGAAACACACCTCAACATAATAAAGGCCATATTTGAGAAACCCACATCTAACATCATAATCAGTGGTAAAAAGCTGAAAGCATTTCCTCTAAGATAGGAACAAGAAAAGGATGCCCATTCTCGCTACTTTTATTCAACATAGTTGTGGAAGTCCTAGCCATAGCACTCACATAAGAAAAAGAAACAGAAGAATCCAAATTGGAAAGGAAGACATAAAAGTGTCACTGTTTGCAGATGACATGATACTATACATAGAAAATTCAAAAGATGCCACCAAAAAAATTATCAGTGCTCATCAATGAATTCAGTAAAGTTGCAGGATGAAAAATCAATATACAGAAATTTGTTTCATTTCTGTACACTAACAATGGACTCTCAGAAAGAGAAATTTAGGAAATAATCCCATTTACCATGAAATCAAAAAGAGTAAAAAACCTAGGGATAAACCTACCTAAGGAGGCAAAAGACCAGTATGCCAAAAACTATAAGAATCTGATGAAAGAAACTGAAGAAGACACAAACAGATCGAAAGACATACTGTGTTCTTGGATTGGAAGAACGAATATTGTGAAAATGACCATAATACCCAAGGCAATCTACAGATTCAATGCAATCTCTATCAAATTACCAATGGCATTTTTCATAGAACTGGAACAAATAATTTTAAAATTTGTATGGAAATACAAAACACCCTGAATAGCCAAAGAAATCTTGAGAAAGAAAAATGGAGCTGGAGGAATCAGGCTCCCTGACTTCAGACTATACTACAAAGGTAAAGTAATTAAAACAGTATGGTACTGTCACAAAAACAGACACATAGATCAGTGGAACAGGATAGAGTCCAGAAATAAACTGATGTACTTATGGTCAGTTAATCTATGACAAGGAGGCAAGAATATAAAATGAAGAAAAGACAGTCTCTTCAATAAGAAAAACTGGACAGCCACATGTAAAAGAATGAAATTAGAACATTCTCTAACACCATATACAAAAATAAATTCAAAATGAATTAAAGACCTAAATTTAAGAACAGATACTATAAAACTCCTAGAGAAAAACATAGAACACTCTGTGACATAAATTGCAGCACTTTTTTTTTTTTGGATACAACTCCTAAAGTAAATAAAACAAATAAATAAACAATTGTGACCCAATCAAACTTAAAAGCTTCTGCAAAGGAAACCATCAACAAAACAAAAAGACAAACTACTGAATGGGGAGAAAATATTTACAAATTGCATGGCTGATAAGGGATTAAGAGCCAACATGTATAAATAGTTCATACAACTCAACATTGTAAAAACAAACAACCTGATTAAAAATTGGGCAGAACTGAATAGACATTTATCCAAAGAAGACATACAGATGGCCAATAGGCACATGAAAAGTTCAACATCACTAATCATCAGGGAAATGCAAATCAAAACCACAATGAATTATCATCTCACACTTGTCAGAATGGCTATCATCAAAAAGAACACAAATAACAAATGTTGATGAGGATGTGGATAAAAGGGAACCCTTGTGTACTCTTGGCGGGAATATAAATTGGTGTAGCCACTGTGAAGAACAGTATGGAGTTTTCTTAAAAAACTAAAAACAGAACTACCATATGACCCAGCAATTCCACTCCTGGGTATTTATCTGAAAAAAACAAAAACACTAATTTGAAAAAGTACATGCACTCCAACGTTCATAGCCACATAATTCACAATAGCCAAAATATGGAAGTGAACTACGTGTCCATCAACAGATGAATCGATAAAGAAGATGTGGTACACACACACACACATACACACACACACACACACACAATGGAATACTACTCAGCTATAAAAAAAAGAATTAAATTTTGCTATTTGCAGCAACATGGATGGACTTGGAGGGCACTGTGCTAAGTGAAATAAGTCAGACAGAGAAAGACAAATATTGTATGAGATCACTTACATGTGAAATCTAAACAATGCAATAAACTAGTGACTATAACAAAAAAGAAGCACTCTCACAGATATAGAGAACAAACAAGTGGTTTCCAGAGGGGAGAAGAGGGTGAGGGGCAATATAGGGATAGGGGAGTGGGAGGCACAAACTACTGGCTATAAGATAGCTCAAGGATATATTGTACAACACAAGTAATACAGCCAATATTTTTAAATAATTGTAAATGAAAAATAACCTTTAAAAATTATATAACATTAAAAAAATTTTTTTAATAAACTAAAAAAATAGCTGGGGGGAATCAAGAAGGTAGAGTAGGAAGACATGGAGCTCACCTCCCACAACAAACACATCAAAATATATCTATAAATGGAACAGTACTCATGAAAAGATAACTGGAAGCTGGCAGAAGAACTCCTTTACAACCAAAGTTGCAAGACAACTTTGTCAGTTGTCTAGTCAGTTACAAGGGAACCCCCATAAGAATATCAGCTGATTTCTCTGAAGAAACTTTGCAGGCCAGAAGGGAGTGGCATGATAGATTCAAAGTCCTGAAAGGGAAAACCCTGCAACCTAGGATACTCTACCCAGCAAAATTATTATTTACAAATCTCTACATTATCAGGTAGGTTGGGGGAAAAAAGGCTTTGGGTCAGGACCTCCATCCTTGGGAGGAATCTGTAAGGAAGAGAATGTCTGCATGGGCAGACCCTTACCCTAGGGAGCTAGAAAGTGGAGCCACAATCTGAGTATCCCAGCCCTGGGGTCCACATGGAGTAGAAAACCCTCTTGCCTGCTGAGACAAACAGAAGGGCTAGAGAAGTCTAGACTCTGATGATGGCTTGCTAACAATTAGTGCAGAGACAGCCTTGCATTGGTGGCTGCCACCTCGCTGCATTTCCCAATCCAAAGGGGCAAACAACCCAGCCCCACTCACTCCACAACACAGCCTGGCACAAGATCTGGGCAAAGACTCAGCCTACATATGCAGAAACAGCCCAGAAGGCCCGGGTGATATCTGGGGTGGAGCCATGGAGGCCACTGTAATTGCAGGCATGGAGCAGTACCACAGGAGTGCACTGCAGCTAAGCACTGAATCTTGGGTAGATAGGCCCTGGGAGAGGACTCATCCAGAAATTAAGAGACAGCCCTGATGGCCTTGGGTGTGAGTTGGGTGGAGACAGCCATTGTCAGCAGGCTCAGGAGTATGCAGTGGTTCCTCTCCCAGTGAGAGCACCCCAGCTCCACCCACTCCATACCACAACTTAGCGCTAGTTCTGGGAGAAGACTGCCACAGTAGCAGCCCAGATCCCAGGTGGCACATGAGCCACCTCAATTCCTGTCACCACAATGCACCAACCCTGAGACTCAGCCTACTCTAAATGACAGCCTAGCACTAGATCTGGGATGTACACAACAGAGAAAAGGAAGCAACCTTGTGCTGCTTCTGGGCAGACGTCTACACAGGCAGCACATAGGTCTCTGTGACTGTATGGGCCTCATTTGCTTTCAGTGATCACCTCTTTGGGGCAGGGCAAATACTCAAGGGCAACAGAGCCTGACAGAACCCAAACCTTAGGGCTTCTACTCCAACTACTGGGAAGCAAACTCTGCCACTTGTGGGGCAGCCACAGGCACAGAGGAGAGAGGAAGCCCTACCTCACATCCTCCACAGGCTCTAGATACTATAACACCAACCACACCCTCTATCAAAAGGATAACGACCAGCACACCCTGAGGAAAGATAGGGCTGGTGTCCATACTGAAACCAGCTCTCACACCAAAAACACTGAACACACACAGTCTCCAAAGCAACAATCCCACATAAAAACACCACTTCAAGACCACAGTAGAAATATGTTTCCCCTAAATTCATAGAGACAGAGAAAGTTAAGTAAAATGAAAAGGCAGAAGAACTACTCCCAATTAAAACAAGAAAAATCCCCTGAGAAAACAAATAATGAAACAGATCTCACCAGTCTACTAGACCCTGAGCTCAAAAAGGTGGCAATAAAAATGATGAGTGAGAAAGATTATTGATAGAAATGCAGATCACTGTAACAAGGAACTAGAAGCTATAAAGATGAACCAATCAAAAACAGACAATTCTATTGCTGAGATTAAAAGCAATCTAAAAGCAATGAATAGCTGACTAAATGACACAGAAGAACAAATAAGTGATATGGAAGATAGAATAATGGAAATCACCCTATCATGCAGAAAGACAAATTTAAAAAAAAGCAACATGTAAGATCTATAGGATAATATAAAACATGCCAACCATAATAGGGGTTCCAGAAAGAGAAGAGAGAGAGAAGGGGATCAAAAATGTATGTGAAAAAAGTATGGCTGAAAATTTCCCAAACCTAAAGAAGGAAACAGATATCGGGTACAGGAAGCACAAAAGGTCCTGAACAAGATGACCCGAACAGATCCACACCAAGACATATCAAAATTAAAATGGCTAAAGTTAAAGAGAGGATTCTAAACGTAGCAAGAGACAAACAAATAGTCAGTTACAAGGGAACCCCCATAAGAATATCAGCTGATTTCTCTGAGAAACTTTGCAGGCCAGAAGGGAGTGGCATGATAGATTCAAAGTCCTGAAAGGGAAAACCCTGCAACCTAGGATACTCTACCCAGCAAAATTATTATTTACAATAGAAGGAGAGATAAAGAATTTCTCAGACAAGCAAAAACTAAAAGAATACAGCAGTACTAAAGCTACCCTAAAAGAAATATTGAATGGTCTTCTCTAAATGGAAAAGAAGCAAGAATCTATAGGAAAAGGAAAATCCCAACAAGAAAGGCAAATATATAGTAAGGTTTGAAGATCACTTAAATAAGCCAGTACACAGATTAAAAAACAATCCAAAAAAATTGTAAAAACAATTATAATTACAACACATAATAAAAGGATAAGCATGAAGATGTAAAATATGACATCAAAATCCAAAAATGTGGGGAAGGGGAAAAAAATGTAGATCTTTTACAACATGTTTGAACATGAATGACTATCAGTTTAAAGCAAGTAGATATAGTTATGGGTCAACATACTTGAACTCCACAGTAACCACAAATCAAAAATATACAAGAGATTCACAGAAACCAAAAAGAAAGAAATGCAAGTATATTACAAAGAAAAATCATCAAACCATAAAAGGAAAAACAAAAAGAATAAACAAAGAAAAATTACAAAATCAACTTGAAAACAAGGAATAAAATGACAATAAATACATACCTATCAATACATGGAATAAATGCTCTGATCAAAACACATGGAGTGGCAGAGTTGATAAAAAATACATAACTCAAGAGCCTACCATATGCTGCCTACTAGAGATTCACTTCAGGGCTAAAGACAGAAATTGAAAGTGAGGGGATGGAAAATGATATTTCATGCAAATGGAAATGAGAAGAAAGAGATGGTAGCAATACCCATACCAGGCAAAATAGACTTTAAAACAAAGTCTATAACAAAGACAAAGAAGGGAACTATATAATGATAACAGAATCAACATAAGAAGAGGATATTACACACATCAACATATAAGCATACAATACAGGCACACCTAAATATATAAAACAAATACTAAGAGACATAAAGGGAGAAATTTACAGGAATACAATAATAATAGGAGAAGTTAACATCCCACTGACATCAATGGACAGATCATGCAGAGAGAAAATCAATAAAGCAATATAGGTCCTAAATGACACAAGAGACCAGGTGGACTTAGTTTTTATCTACAGGACACTACATCCAAAAAAAAATAGAATACACATAATTTTCAAGTAGTTATGGAACACTCTCTAGGATAGAGCACATATTAGCTCACAAAACAAAGTCTCAACAAATTTAAGAGGACAGAAATTATTTCAAGCATCTTTTCTGACCACAACAGTATGAAACTAGAAATAAACAATACAAAGAAAAATGGAAAAATAAGAAACATATGGAGACGAAACAACATGCTACTAAAAAAACCAATGGGTCAATGATGAAATCAAAGAAGAAATCAGAAAATACCTCAAGACAAATAGCAATGAATACAGAACCTTACAAAATCTATGGGATGCAGCAAAAGCATTTCTAAGAGGGCAGTTCATACTGATACAGCTCTTCCTCAAGAAACAACAAAAATCTCAAACACCCTAAGTGACCACCTAAAAGAATTAGAAAAAAAGAACAAAAAAGTCTAAAGTTATCAGAAAGAAAGAAATAATAAAGATCATAGAAGAAATAAATAAAGATTAAAAAATAACAGAAAAGAGCAATGAAACCAAGAGCCATTTTTTTGAAAGATAAACAAAATTGACAATTCACTAGCCAAGGTCACAAAAAAGAAAAGAAAGAGGACCCAAATAAACAAAATAAGAAATGAAAGAGGAGAAATAATAACTGATAGCACAGAAATATAAAACATCATAAGAAAATACTATGAACAACTATTAATATGCCAAAAACTAGACAACTTGGAAAAAATGGACAAGTTTCTAGAAACATACAGCCTGCCAAAACTGAGTCAAGAAGAAACAGATAATGTGGACAGACCAATCACTAGAAGTAAAATAGAATCTGTAATTAAAAAAAAAAAAAATAGGGACTTCCCTGGTGGTCCAGTGGCAAAGAATCCACCTTACAATGCAGGGGACAGGGGTTTGAACCCTGGTCAAGGAACTAAGATCCCACATGCCATGGGGCAACTAAGCCTGCGTGTCACAACTACTGAGCTCATGTACCTCAACGAGAGAGCTCACGTGCTGCAAACTACAGAGCCCTCTCGCCCTGGAGACTGCGTGCCACAACTAGAGAGAGAAAACCTACACGCCACAACTAGAGAGAAACCCACATGCAGCAACAAGAGACAGGCCCATGCACCATGATGAAGAGCCCACATGCCTCAATGAAGGTCCCGAGTGCTGCAACTAAGACCCGATGCAACCATAAATAAATAAATAAATAATGAATAAATCTTAAAAAAAAAAATTCCCTGCAAACAGAAGTCCAGTACTGGACAGATTCACTGGGGAAATCTACCAAACATACAAAGAATAACTTATTCCTATCCTTTTCAAACTATTCCAAAAAATTGAAGAGAATAGAACACTCTCTAATTCATTCTATAAGGCCACCATCACCCTGATACCAAAACCAAACAAATACACTAAAAAAAAAAAAAAAGAAATAAAAGAAAATTACAGGCCAATATCTCTGATGAATATAGATGCAAAAATCCCCACCAAAATATTAGCAAATCAAATCCAACAATACATAAAAAGGATCATACACCATGATCAAGTTTGTTTTATTCCAGGGTCATGAGGATTGTTCAATATTCACAAACCAATCAATGTGATATACCACATTAACAAAAGAAAAAATAAAAATTACATCATAATCTCAATAGACACAGAAAAAGCATTTGGCAAAATTCAACATCCATTCATAATAAAAACTCTCATCAAAGTGGGTATAAGGAACATATCTCAACATAATAAAGGCCATTTACACTAAACACAGAGCCAATATAATACTCAACAGTGAAAAGCTGACAGAATTCCTGCTAAACTCAGAAGCA
Organism: Neophocaena asiaeorientalis asiaeorientalis; assembly: GCF_003031525.2. Lineage (NCBI taxonomy): Eukaryota > Metazoa > Chordata > Mammalia > Artiodactyla > Phocoenidae > Neophocaena > Neophocaena asiaeorientalis. The sequence goes on along the minus strand of NW_020175533.1, from coordinate 1,133,605 downwards.
AGACAAGGATGTTCACTCTCACTACTTCTATTTAACATAGTATTGTAAGTCCTAACCTAACCACAGCAATAAGAAACTGGAAAGGAAGTGGTAAAACTGTCACTCTATGCAGATGACATGGTACTCTATGTAGAGAACCCTAAAGTTTCCACACAGAAACTATCAGAACTAATAAGTCAGCAAGGTAGCAGAATACAAGATTAATATACATAAATCTGTTGTATTTCTTTATATTAACAATGAAATGTCAGAAAGAGAAAATAAAAGAAAAATCCTGTTTAAAATTGCATCAAAAATATAAAATACCTAGGGATAAACTTAACCAAGGAGGTGAAAGACCTTACACTGAAAACTATAAAACTTTGATAAATGAAACTAAAAGTGATTTAAAATATATATATATATATATATTCCATGCTCTTGGATTGGAAGAATTAATATTGTTAAAAATGGCCATACTACCCAAAACAAACTACAGATTTAGTGCAATCTTTATCAAAATATCCATGACATTTTTCACAGAACTAGATCAATCCTAAAATTTATATGGAACCACAAAAGGCCCAGAACTGTCAAAGCAATTCTGAGAAAAAAGTACAAAGCTGGAGGTATAACCCTTACAGACTTCAGAAAAAGCTACAATCATCAAAACAGTGTGGTACTTGCACACACTAAATAAGGCACATAGATCAATGGAACAGGACAGAGAGCCCAGAAATAAACCCACAACTTATGGTCAATTAATCTACGAGAAAGGAGGCAAGAATATACAATGGAGAAAAAATAGTCTCTTCAGCAAGGGGTGCTTGGAAAGCTGGACAGCTACATATAAATCAATGAACTTTGAACACTTCCTCACACCAGATACAAATATAAACTCAAAATGGTTTAAAGACTTAAATACAAGACTTGACACCATAAAACTCCCGGAACAGAACATAGGCAAAATATTCTCTGATATAAATCGTAGCAATATTATCTTAGATCAGTCTCCCAAGGCAAAAGAAATCCAAGCAAAAATAAACAAATGGCACTTAATCAAACTTAAAAGCTTTTACCGAGTAAAGGAAACCATCAACAAAATAAAAAGACAACCTACAAAATGGGAGAAAATGTTTGTAAATGATGCAACTGACAAGGGGTTAATATCCAATATATACAAGCAGCTCATATAACTCAATATCAAAAAAAAAAACCCAATCAAAACATGGGCAAAAACCTAAATAGACATTTTTCCAAGGAAGACATACAGATAGCTAACAGGCACATGAAAAGGTGCTCAACATTGCTAATTATTAGAGAAATGCAAGTCAAAACCACAATGAGTTATCACCTCATACTGGTTAGAATGGTTATCATCAAAATGTCTACAAATAATATATGCTGGAGAGGATGTGGAGGAAAGGGAACCCTTGTATGTTGTTGGAAGGAATGTAAATTGGTGCAGCCATTATGGAAAATAGTATGGAGGTTCTTCAAAAAAATAAAAATAGAGCTACCCATATGATCCAACAATCCCACTCCTGGGTATATATCCAGAAAAAAATGAAAACTCTAATTTGAAAAGATACATGCGCTGCAATGTTCACAACAGCACTATTTACGATAGCCAAGACATGGAAACAACCTAAATGTCCACCAACAGATGAATTGATAAAGAAGATGTGGTATATAAATACAATGGAATATTACTCATCCATAAAAAAGAATGAAATATTGTCATTTAAGCAACATGGATGGACCTAGAGAATATTATACTTAGTGAAGTAAGTCAGACAGAGAAAGACAAATACTATATGATATCACTTATATGTGGAATCTAAAAATTAATCTATATACAAAACAGAAACAGACTTATAAATATAAAAAACAAATTTATGGTTACCAAAGGGGAGGGAGGTGGGGAGGGACAAATTACATGTATTGGATTAACAGATATAAACTACTATACATAAAATAGATAAGCAACAAGGATTTACTGTATCAAACAGTGAATTATATTCAGTATCTTGTAATAACGTATACTGGAATATAATATGAAAATAAAAATAACTGAATCACTACACTGTACACCTGAAACTAACAAAACATTGTAAGTTAGCTATACATCAATAAAAAAATACTTAAAGAGTATTGAAAGCAAAAATTGTAACATTGTATTTAGATGTAATACATATGGTAACTGTTGCTGAAGGACAATGGGTGAAGATAAATAAATATATGTGGTAGTGAAATTTCTACATTTTATGTAAAGTGTTACAATTAACCCTAATAGGATATGGAAAGTTAAGGAAGTACAATATATTGTAATCCCTAGAGCAACAGATTAAAAAGAATATGTGAAGATAAATTGCCTATATGTAAATTCAAATGGAACCATAATAAAAACTTTCAAATAATCCAAAAGAAGGCAAAAAGGGGAGATAAAAGGAACAAAAAATGATAGGACCAACAACAACAAAAAATAAACTGGTATACCTAAATCCAATCCCATCAGTAATTATATTTAATATTAACGGACTAAACACTCCAACTAAATTATGTAAGACTGAATAAAAAACAAGACCCAACTATATGTTCTCTACAGGAGACATGATAGATACCTAACAATAAAACCTTAAAATACATGAAACAAAAAAGTACAGAATTAAAGTGAAAAGTAGACAATTCTATAATCATTAAATTTTAATACCGCTTTCTCAGAAACTGATTCCTAGTCAAACACCAGTTAAATCACAGAATATCTGATAAACGATATCAGCCACATTTAGCTATTTGATTTTTAGAGTATAAAAACAAAAATAAATAGAAGTACAAGGAAAATATTCATAACACATATTTTAACTTACTTCTCTAAGAATTGAAAAATCAACCAATAATAAAAAACAGTGAAGATTTAAACAGTACAAAGTAAAAATGAGAATTTCAAATTTGACTCAGATCATATATGTGTGTGTGTGTGTGTGTGTGTGTGTGTGTGTGTGTGTGTGTATCTCACATCTATATAATGGATATTACTCAGCCATGTAAAAGAATGAAATTCTGCCATTTGCAACAACAGAGATGGCAGAATAGCATAGAGTACTATGCTAAGTTAAATAATTCAAAGAAAGACAAATACTCTATGTTATCACTTATACGTGGAGCCAAAAAATAAAACAAAAACAAAGCAGAAACAGACTCACAGATATAGAGAACAAACTAGTGGTTACCAGAGTAGAGACGGAAGGGGGGAGGGGCAAATTAGGGGTATGAGATTAAGAGATACATATACATTTATTTATATGTATAAAATAAATAAGCAATAATGAATATTGTACAGCACAGGGAATTATAACCATTATTTTGTAAGAACTTTAACTGGAGTGTAATCTATAAAAATATTGAAAAATATTGTACACCTGAAACTGATATAAATAATATATCAACTGTACTTCTATTTAAATAAATAAATAAATAAAGCATCTCTAAGTAAGTTTTTAAATGTAAGGTAATCGCTAAGTAAACTGCTAAGGTAAATGTTGCAATAATTTAATCTTTTGTGGTGGAACATGCAACTGTGGTACAAAAAATGGCAAACCAACCCAAGCTGGAATAGTTCCATCTTTTGATTTCACCCACTATAAAAACATACCACTATTTTCTCAATGTGAAACTATAATAAACACTCAGAAACTATGAAATAGAATGTATTTCATTAACCTCTAGGTTTTGACCGCTTTATTCTTACAACCAACCAATGGTATGAGATAAACACGAAACTCAGATCATCACCAATATTATGGAAATAATATGGCCTCTGAATAAAAGATATTCATACATTTGAAATTTTTATTCTGCCTAGTTAGACAGATCCAACATAAATCCTAAATATCTCCTTTCAATGAGGAATATAAGATAAATACAACCTACGATAAAAACCATGTAGTCATAATTTAGTGGAATCAAATGGCAGAAATGGAAATAAATGGGAGAATTTAGAAAACAACAGACTCTAAAGCAGTATAGAAATTAGGTCCAAGAGTCAGATCTATAAAGTGCCATTCTCTCACTAGCTCCTTACCCCTTAAAATTCGTCAAATATCCTATATTATCTCCTCTGCTTCAGGTACATCAACCATCAGTTATTCAATTTTTGGTATCAAAATTGAATAGGTATCACTTACAATGTAGGAAAGTTGATAGATAGGAGGAAGGGAAGTATAGAAACTTTGGGTCATAATGTAGGGATCTGAAGGAGGTATAAAGGGGTATTTAGAATCAGAAGCTATGTCCTATTACCTCTTTCTAGTGATAATGATACCAACTTTCCTACTTCAAGTAACGGCACTGAATCTCCAGAGTTGATTTCTTTTGAAAGCATACATCTTACCATGTGGAATTGTGGTCTGGAAAGGACGACTTGGGCTTTTCAGGTTCCATAAAGTCAAGCTACCATCTGAATGGCTGCACATGAATTGTTTGCCCTCATGATGCCAATCAATTGAATGAATAGCCTAATGAAATAACAATTAAAAACAAGTAGAGGAGGGGAAAAGTTGATATATCATTCTATATTCCAAAGGAAAAATATTTTAACACAGAATTATTATAGCAATAACACTTAAGAAACATATGTAATTTTTCTGACCTAGGTCATACTACCTTTGGTTTCAACCTTCTATAGGCTTATAAAAGGCTACAAAAACTCACCTCCTAAGATAAAGAAAAGTTAAGTAAATTTCATAGTATCGTTAGATCCCAGAACTTTTTGTTGTAAATCCTAGGTCCTCCCCATACCCTTTAATGCTGCTTTGAAAATTATTACACAGAAGTAAAAGCAAGGTTATCAGAAAATAATCTCTGGTGAGGTAGAAGCCTAGTTCCACTTAAAATAGCCAACTTAAAAGGTAGTTTACATAAGAGTTGCAATTTGAGGGCTTACTACATGCCAGACCCCAGGGTAAGCAGTTTATGTACATTATCTCATTTAATCCTACAAAACAGATATTATGTTTTTCCAGGCCTAGAAAGATTGAGTTGCTTGCTCAGGTTACACCCCTCAAAGCCAGCGTCTGACTACAAAACCCATATTTGGAATCACTGGACTATATTAACTCTAACATATACTATTTAATTTGACTTAAAGCAAGAAGAGTTTAAAATTTTTGTATTTACAGATTCATTCTGTAGATGTGAATTAAATAAAATTAAAAAGTAATCATTACATTTTCCTAATTTGTTTTATTCCCAATGGTTGCACAGTGTCTTGCATAAAGTAGGTACTCAAAAAATCTGTCAAATGAATAATTAATGTTATCAAATATTTCCACACTCTTGGTATTCTTTCAAAATTAATAAAGTATATATGGAACTTGGGTAGTGTGCTAATAAGCAGAATGAAAGAAACTCTAGTAGGCATAAAAGTTGAACAGATGTATATACAGCATGATCCTTTCCTTAAAAGAAACAACTGCGAGGTAGGAAACATTTATACCAATGTTAATACTACTTATCGTTTGGAACTTTTAACATTTAGTTTTTTAATCTATATTTATAAAACTAAGTTATGTATATATTTATTTTATACCAAACTTATACATACACACACACACACACACACACATATTTCCAAACAATAAGTATTGTTAGAGTAATAAATAAATGATGACTAGAGCAGTCATTAGACATATCAGAAATGAAATAGTATATGAGTGGACCTCAAGATAAGTAAGATGTGGTTAATTGCAAAAGATACCATGACACACTGGACTTATGTTTTCTCTCACCCTGGTCTTTATTACTGGGCAGAGAAGACTTCTTTATTGCCAGGGTTCAGTAGAGGCAGTGAGAGGGGAAAAACGCTCTTCTTTGTCTTCTCCTCTGCGTATTTCTTCTCATTTTTTATGTGACTAAAGGGAAATGTCACTTCTTGCCTCCTCTGCATGTTAACCTGGATGAACCTCAGTCAATTTAAAGTTCTCTCAGACTACTTTGCTATAAATGGTAGTCGCAGAACCCCAGCCCTAACCTTCTTTCTATCCCACTGCATTTCTGTCTACTGGAGAAGACAGATATAAAAATGATATATATAACATAAAACCAACATAAGTACTATAAAAGAAGTACATTTATTGTACAGAAGAGTAGGCATGTAAAACCAACTTGTTATTAAAGAATAGGATGTCAAATAGCCCATCATTGAAGAGACTGAACAGCTGGAATTTGAACTGACTTAATGGGTAAAAATTCAATTTCTATTTATTTGATTATACCCCACTCTTTTCTTTAAAAAGGACCTTAAGCATTTGCTGAAAAACCAAATATAATACAACTAATTAAAGAAAAAAAATTTTAATGAAGAACAATATGGAAAATAAACTCAGTGGCTGTGACTGAATTTCTTGTAAACGAAAAAGACAAAGGAAACCCAAAAAGCTAGGTAACAATCTGAAAAAAGGAAAAACAGCAGTTAGTAAGGAATTAAAAAGTTATCCTCATGTCAGACTCTGAGAGATTTCTCTGTGAGAGATTATTTAAGAAATATTGATGTAATGAAACAAAAATTTCACAGCTAATGTGGAAGTAAAATTCATATGGTTATTTCTGAAAATGATCTTGGATTTTCAAAACAAAACTCTGAATTCATCAGTGGTTATTTATCAAGTGGCTAGTTAGATAGTCCAAATAGCTTTACAGTAGCTAAATAATTAATAGAATTTTGATATGCATAAGAGGAAAGAAGAGAGTTCATGATAAGGTATTAGCAGAAGCAAAGGCCTGGAGGTAGGAAGTAAATGGTATGTTTAGGAGACAGTGAGTAACATATCTGAAGTGTAGAAGTGTGTAGAAGGATGCAGTAAATTAAATTCAAGGGAAAAAGCACCAGGGCCTTAAACCTCCTGTCAAGGAATAAGACTTTGTACTGTTGACAACTGGGAGCCATTCAAAGGTTTCGAGGTAGAGAATTACCTGATCTGCTATGTTTTAAAATGATAACCTTGTTAGTGAAATATATATTTAAAAGGTAAGATATCTGAGGAAACATGATTAATTAAAAGGCTATTGTAAGTCTTCCAGGCAAAAGATAACATCCTCAACTAGGACACTGAATGTGGGAATGAAAAAGGAGAAGAAATAAATGAGAGACAATATAAAAATTGGATCAAGAAGACTACAAAAGTGATTGCATACGATATATGAAGAAGAAAAAAGGGTCAAATATAACTCTGAGGGTTATAAATTAAAATAACTAAATCAAAATTGAAAAACTGAAAAAGAGGTTCAGACCTTTAAATATAAATTCAGTGCCAATGGAATATTCATCTGGACTTATAGATTATTAGATATTTGGATCTAGATGTCAGGAGAGAGGTAAGAGTTAAAGATATATGAATTTTTAATTTATCAGCATAATATAGGTAATATTTGAAATGGTGGGAGAGGATATGAACATAAATGTAAACTGAAGGAGAAATGAAGAGAGGGTGAAGACGCAGAATCCTGAAGAGTATCTATAATGTAAAGGAGAGTTAAGGAAAGAACCAGTGATGGAGAAAGGAGGGGTGAAAAATGAGGTGGAAAAACACAAACAAGGGAAGAAACCATTTTAAGAAGGATGGACTGATGTAAAGTCACAGGTTTAGTGAGGAACTTAAAAGACTAAGGAAGGGGTCACTGGTCATTGGTGACTTATGAGAAACCATTTCAGGACAGATGATTTCAAAATGTGAGACATAAAGTGATGAGGAAAGTTTGAAAAGTTTGGTAGTAACATGAAGTATACAACTATCTTTATTAAAATGATAGGACATATAATTATGCATTAAAGTAAATCAATTTTCTATATATTCATATAATTCTAAGTATAAAGTGTAGTATTCTACTGACTTAAACATTGTCAATCTTTATTTAAATATTTCATTGCAAAATTACTTTCACTTACTTTTTAAAGTTAGAAATCTTCCTTCCACACTTTTTAAGGCCACAGGAAAACTAGCTGATTGAGCATTCTCGTCTGGATTTCCATTTCAGCTGCTCCACTCTAGTTCCAACTGGCTAAATATACAGATGGTATTTGGACTCTTATCTAACTGCTAGTCTTTTTTTTTTTTTTTTTTTTTTTTTTTGCGGTACGCAGGCCTCTCACTGTTGTGGCCTCTCCCGTTGTGGAGCACAGGCTCCGGACACGCAAGCTCAGTGGCCATGGCTCACGGGCCTAGCCGCTCTGTAGCATGTGGGATCTTCCCAGACCCGGGCATCTGGTTAGGAAGCCCTAACTGCTAATCTTAAGAGAGGAAGTGATCTTCATATTCATCTTTGTATTTTATGTATTTAACAAAAGGAAAACCCTAACTTAGCTCTCTAGGACCTTCTTGCCTTATGATTCAAGGTGCCTCGTAAGTTGATCATGAAGAGCATAATTGTATGACATTGCTTGCCAGAGTATTGTTCACTAATCGTGACCAAATTACCCAGCTGTTATATCATTTACTTCTGAATTCTTTGTCACCATGACAATAATCTAGTATATATCATAAAATCTTAGTTTTCCAGAACCACTAAGAAATGAATGGGGGGTGGGGGTTATGGGATAGCTGAAGGCTTGTACCTTTAAGCACCAAAATTTAAATTTTACTTTTATAAGGGGATGGAAGAGGGCATAAAAAGAAACTGTTCTAAAAAAAATGTGTTTTCCTTTCAAATTTATTTCTCTATTTATCTTAGTGTTGTCTTAAATTCTTTGGCACTCTTCCCATTTAAGCCTGGGTAATTCTAAACAGTGATTTTTGACCTATATTTTCCTATCTCTCATCACTGTAACAATTTTTAATTTAATTGAGAGCCTAGATGATCACCTTTATTTCCACAGCTACAAGATATAATTTCCCTTTCTCACCTTTTGCCCCTAGCCTCACTCTTTTCACATTAGCTTCTTCTTAAGAAGGAAATAATAGCCTAGAATCAATCTTCAAACAACCGAAGTATCAATTAACAGACTATTCCTTGATAAGAGTTCATTGTTTTCTCTACATGAAAACCTAAAATCTCAATTCTGTACGATAAAATGTACTTCAAGATCTGACTTTTATTATTAAGTATTACTATTTTAAAAATCTCTCTTTACTGTAAGAAGGCAAGCATTAGAAGATAAGGCCTTTCAAACTGACTAAACTTTCTGCCACAGAAAAACAATTTTCTAAAGATGTGAATAGTATCTTTAGAGACCTTAAGGACAAAAAGGTTAAGACATAAGCATAGGGCTTCCCTGGTGGCGCAGTGGTTGAGAGTCCGCCTGCCGATGCAGGGGACACAGGTTCGTGCCCCGGTCCAGGAGGATCCCACATGCCGTGGAGCGGCTGGGCCCGTGAGCCATGGCCACTGAGCCTGCGCGTCTGGAGCCTGTGCTCCACAATGGGAGAGGCCACAACAGTGAGAGGACCGTGTACCGCAAAAAAGAAAAAAAAAAAGAAATAAATAAACATAGAGCCTAAAGGAAAGAAAAAGATAGATAATAGACACCAACATATGTAAATGCCCAAAAAAGGCTTAAAAATAATCCGTCAAGGCAAAATTTCCACTCAGGAGAACAACCCAGAGGTGGAACTCGTGCAAATACCAACAGGCAGTGTGAGGTACTGGATCAGAACTAGGCAGTTTTCCAATGATAAAAATACTGGTAACATACAAGGCTTAAATGTAGAAAACAGGCATAAAATCACAATACTCTTTTCAAATATTCCAGTAGAATTCACTTACCTCATCATAATAAACTCTCAGTTCTGCTCTTTTAGATTTCAAGTCCCAGAATACTACAGTACCATTTTCATAACCTATTAGCAGCTGGAAAACATTAGAACAATCATTTTTGTAATTCTAACATTAATTTTACCTTGTTCCAAATAAAAATTAATGTTAATACAATAAAGTATAATCATACTACACTATACAACTTTATTTAGAATACCAATTTTTCCAAACCTGAATACAGGTTTTCTACATTGAAAAAATTTGGCACATGAACTCTACTTCAATATAAACATTTACCAATGAAATCTACCTCATTCCAAAGAGTATATTGAGAAAATATGTAAGTATATATGAAACAACATAAAAATAAATGAGAACATTGGAACAACAGAAAAATGGGATAGAAAATGAAGATGAAATAAAGGACATGTGATAACTTTAACAAACAGTGTATATGCCATCCAGTTTTTTGCACTTGAAAAATGTGGCCACAAATTTGGCTTCAAATTTCTTTCTATCAAATCCAATTTTCTGACTTACGTCAGTATTTTAAATTGGTGATTTATGAACTCTCTGCAGTTCACAAAGATATTCTAGAGATCCACATCATTAAATATAGTTGATACTGATTTATAAATCAATAAATAAGACAATTAACAAAATATACATTCTTCATTTCAAAAGAAAAGGATTTGAGAACAGAAAATGATTATTAGATGATCATATTCAAGACTCAGTCATTCAGCTAAATACTGCTAGCTGTGCTGATGGTTTTTACTATGATTCTGATTTTTATTTGTAGTTATATTTTGTTAAATTTAATCTACCATTGGTTAAAAAAAACCCAGAAAGGATAAAAATAGGCCAATGTTCAAATAATGATATTTCACAGGAATGTGCCTTAAGATGATTTTCTTGAAATCCATTAGCAGTATTTCTCTGGTGAAAATTCTTATACGGTTAATAAAGATGTTTCAGTAACTCCAAAACACAGTGGTAAAAACAGAAAATATAATGGTAGTTATAAGTTACTCCTACATAGTTTCTTGAGACCTAATCATTTCCCTAGAAATTTTATAACAGAACACAAAAAAACAACAAAAATAAGCCAGCTAGTAGTTTTAACAGGAAACAAAATTTCAAATATTAGATCATGAAAGCAATGCACATTACTTTTGAAGGTATAGCATATACTTAAATGTTTTATTATTAAACTGCAAACAATAAATTCTAAAATTGACTTTAAAAATTGAGCTTTCTACATATTAAGTTAAAGTTAATGACTTCATAAATTTAAAAAGTCAAAATTAGTGTAAACAAAGACTTTCTTAAAATAAAATTTATATAAAGTAATATATACTGTACTAAGATATGTATTAACTTCAACTTTTTTTTATATACCAGAGAAAATGATAAACAATAAAACCAAATCCTATGAGGTGTATGATAAAAGTTTCTATGAAATGTATGGAAAGAAGATTTATAAGTCTAAAAAGTTTGGAAAATCTGACCTAAGCAAGAAAATGAATAATATAACCTTTCAGAAATTGAGCCTCAAGATGTAATGGAATGATATTCTAAAGTGCTATTATATTTTTTATAATAAACATAAGATAGAAGTCAGTTTGTTTATAAAACATTATAAGCAATAGTCCCAGTAAATCACAAAATATAAAATAATAAACCTCAAAGTATCAAAAAATTGAGATAACTATACAAGATTGTGATATGGAAAATATGAAAATACATTAGAAACACTTAAAGAATTGAGAAAGAGAAAAACAGCCCCTGACATCCAGGAGACACCAGACAAAGTCATTCTTTGACCATGATGACTCAAGACAAAAATAAGATCCCTCTGTAATCATGCCTGATCACATCAAAACAGGAATATTGCCCACATCACAAATACATATGATATATGTAGGTGTGTGTGTGTATATATATATATGTGTGTAAATATATATATATATGTGTGTGTGTGTGTGTGTATATATATATATATATATATATATATATATAGGCAAAGAAGTAGGTGATTTCTTCACTACATATTGTCAGGACCTGGAAAAGTTTCTGAAGAAAATAGGTATCTGCAAAAATATCTGTTAAATTAGTTAGTAAATACCAAATAATCAAAATCAAAGATACTATATATTCTCTAACAAACATGAAATTAGAACTCACTGACAAAAATATTTTGGAAACTAAAAAATATGCATTTAAGTAATTATGGCGAAACAAGAAATCATAATGAAAAGTATGAAACAGAAAAGAACAAAAATGCCTCATATTGAACCTTGTGGGATACAGATGATCCTCATCAAGAGGGAAATATATGGTTTTATAAATACAGGCATACCTTAAAGATACTGTGGGTTCAGTTCCAGACCTCCTCAACAGAATGTAATATCAAAATAAAGTGAGTTATACAAGTTTTTTTTGGTTTCTCAGTGCATGTAGACTTCTATACTGTAATCTATTAAGTGTACATAGCATTATGTCTAAAAAAGCAATACACATAACTTAATTAAAAGTACTTTATAGCTAAAAAATGCTAACCATCATCTGAGCCTTCAGTGACTCATATTTTTTCAAGAGTAATATCAAAGATCACTGGGTAGAGGTGGGATCAAGATGGAAGAGTAGGAAGACCCTGAGCTCACCTCCTCCTGTGCACACACCAAAACTACAACATATATATAAAATAACTCTCTCTCAGAACAATCTGAAGACTGGCTGTACAGCTTTTTTACAATTAAGGATATTTTTTTTTTAATCACAAAGAGACAGGTACAAGGGTGAAAGAAGCGACCTAGTTAGGACCCACACCCCCAGCAGGTCACCCAAAAGACAAAGGGGATATTACAAACTCAGAGGCCCCAGCCAATGCTCACTTCAGCTCCAGCCCTCCCACCAAAGCCAGCAAGCACACACAGTCTGCAAAGGGACACTCCTATACAATGACACACTTTCCACACCAGGTGAGACAAATGTTTTGCCTAATTAATAAAGACAAACACTGAAAGTGAAACAAAATTAAGAAGGCAGAGGAATATGTTCCAAATGAAATAACAAGATAAAACTCCTAATGAAATGAAGATAAGTAATTTACATGATAACGATTTCAAAGCAATGTCATAAAAATGCTTACCAAACTCAGAAGAATAGAGGATCACAGTGAGAACTTCAATAAAAAATTAGAAAATATTAAAAAAGAACCAATCAGAGCTTAAGAATACAATAACTGAAATGAAAAATATACCAGAGAGAATAAAAAGCAGATTAAGTGGTAAAGAAGAATTAATAAATGAGTTGGAAAACAGAATAGTGGAAATCACCCAATCAGAACAGTAAAAAGAAAAAGGTTTTAAAATAAGGATAGTTTAAGGGACCTCTGACACAACACTGAGTGTCACAATATTCATGTTATAGGATTTAGTCCCAGGAGGACAAAAGAGAGGAAAAGGGGCAGAAAATATATTTGATGAAATAAGGGCTGACAAATTCTCTACCCTGGGGAATGAAATAGATATCCAGGTCCAGGAATCAGAGACAGTCCTAAAAAGATGAACCCAAAGAGTCAACACCAAGACACATCATAAGAAAAACAGCCAGAGTTAAAGAGAGAGAATTCTAAAGGTAGCAAGAGAAAAACAAAGAATCAAACAAAACGGAACCCCCATAAGGCTCTCATTGATTTTTCAGCAGAAACTGTAGGCCAGAAGACAGTGGCATGATATATTTAAAGTGCTGAAAGGGAAAAACCTAAACCAAGGATACTCTACACAACAAGGTTAGGCATTCAGAATTGAAGGCAATATAAAGGTTCCCAAGACGAGCAAAAAGTAAAAGAGTTCATCGCTGCCAGGCAGGCCACACAAGCAATGTTGAAGGATCTTCTTTAAGCAAAAAAGAAAAGGCCATAACAAGAAATGAGAAAATACATGAAGAAAATAAATCTCATTGGTAGAAGCAAATATAATAGTAAAGGCAGTGGATCAACTGCTTAAAAAGCTGGTATGGAGGTTAGATGACAAAAGTTGTAAAATCAATTCTAATTACAATGAGTAATTAAAGGATACACAAAAAGATGTAAAATATAATGTCAAAAACATAAAATATGGTGATGGGATTATAAAAACTGTAGAACTTCAAGAATGTGTTTCAATTTAAATGACTATCAGTTTAAAACAAATATCTATCTACCTACCTGCCTATTTACTGCATAGTAACCAAAAACCAAAAACCTAGAATAGATACACAAATACAAAGAGAAAGAAACCCAAACATAATACTAAAAAAAAATCATCAAACCACAGGGAAGAGACTAAAAGAAGAAGAAAAGAATAGAGAAGAACTACAAAAACAATCAGAAAACATATAACAAAATGGCAAAAAGGACATGCCTATCAATAATCACTTTAAGTGTAAATGAACTAAATGCCCCAATCAAAAGACACTGGGTGGCTGAATGGATTAAAAAAAAACAAGACATCTATATGCTGCCTATAAGAGACTCACTTCTGAGCTAAAGACACACATAGACTGAAAGTGAAAGGATGGGAAAAGATATTCCATGGAAATGGAAATGAAAAGAAAGCAGGGGTAATGTAACTCATATCAGACAAAATAGACTTTAAAACAAAGATTGTAACAAAAGGCGAAGAAGGGCATTACATAATGTTAAGGGGGGGGTCAATCCAAAAAGAGGAACTAATATTCATAACATACATGCACCTAACATAGGAGCAACTAAATATATAAACCAAATATTAACAGACATAAAAGGAGAAATTGACAGTAACACAGTATTAGTAGGGGATTTAATACCCCACATACATCAATGAATAAATCATCCAGACAGAAAATCAATAAGAAAACATTGGCCTTCAATGATACTTTGAGCAGTTGGACTTAATAGATATCTACAGAGTATTCCATCCAAAAACTATAGAATACACATCTTCTTCAACTGCACATGGAACATTCTCCAGGATAGATCACATGGTAGGCCACAAAACTAATCTCAGTAATTTAAAGAGTAAAATCATATAAAGTATCTTTTCTGACCACAGTGGTATGAAACTAGATATCAATTACAGAATGAGAGGTGGAAAAGACACAAACACATGAAGGCTAAACAATGGGCTGCTAAAAAAAATAATGGGTCAATGAAGAAATCAAAGAGAAAAAAATTTTTAAATGTCTTGAGATGAATGAAAATTGAAACACAACTTTTCAAAATCTGTGGGATGCAGCAAATGCAGTTCTTAGGGGGAAGTTTGTAGCAATACAGGCCTATCTCAAGAAATTTTAAAAATCTCAAAAAACCTGACTTGAAACCTAAAGGAATTACAAAAAGAAAAAACTCATAGTAGAAGGAAGGAAATAATAAAGATCAGGGGAGAAATAAATAAAATAGAGACCAAAAAATGGAGAAAAAGATCAATGAAACTAAGAGGTTAATTTTTTAAGATAAAGAAAATTGATGAAACTTTAGCCAGACTCATCAAGAAAAAAGAGAGAAGGTCCAATTAAATACAATCAAAAATGAACATGAAGTTATACAAGATATCACAGGAATACAATAATTGAAGAATACTACAAACATTTACACGACAACAACTTGAACAATCTAGAAGAAATGGACAAACTCATAAATGTACAATATCCCAGGAAAAAATAGAAAGTATGAACAGACCAATTACCAGTAATGAAATTGCATCAGTAATAAAAAACAAAACCAAAACTCCCAACAAACAAAAGTCCAGTATCACATAGCTTCACACTGGAATTCTACCAAACATTGAAAGAAGATTTAGTATCTATCCTTTTCAAACTCTTTTAAAACACTGAAGAGAAGGGAACACTTCCAAACTCATTCTTTGAATCCAGCATTACACTGATACCAAAGCCAGGCAAAGATACTACAACAAAAGGAAATTACATGTCAATAAATCTGAAAAATATAAATGCAAAGATCCTCAACAAAATATTAGCAAACAAAATTCAACAATATATAAAAAGGATCATACACCATGATCAAATGGGATTTATCCCAACGGTGCAAGTTTGGTTCAGTATCTGCAAATCAATCAATGTGATACACCATATTAACTAAAGGAAGGATAAAATCACATGATCATTACAATCAGTGCAGAAAAAGCATTTGACAAAATTCAACAACTATTCATGATAAAAATCCTTATCAAAGTTGGTATAGAGGAAATATATCTCAATATAATAAAAGCCATTTGTGGCAAAACCACAGCTAACATTATACTCAATGGTGACAAGCTAAAAGCTTTTCCTAAGTTCAGGAACAAGACAAGAATGTCCACTCTTATTCAACATAGTATTGGAAGTCCTAGCCCCAGGAATCAGACAAGAAAAAGAAATGAAAGTCATCTAAATTAGAAGGGAAAAAGTAAAATTGTCACTATTTGCAGATGACATGATACTTTATATAAAAATCCCTAAAGACTATTAGAACTAATAAATAAATTCAGTAAAGATGCAGGATACAAAATTAATATACATAAATCTTCATTTCTATACATTAAAAATGAACTATCAGAAAGAGAAAGCAAGAAAGCAATCCCACTTAAAATTGCATCAAAAAATATAAAATATTTAGGAATAAAGTTAACCAAGGAGATGAAAGATCTACACTCTGAAAACTATATGACACTGATGAAAGAAACTGAAGACAACATAAATAAAGATATTCTATGTTCATGGATTGGAAGAATTAATAGTGTTAAAAAGTCTAGGGGCTTCCCTGGTGGCACAGTGGTTGAGAGTCCACCTGCCGATGCAGGGGATGCGGGTTCGTGCCCCTGTCCAGGAGGATCCCATGTGCCATGGAGCAGCTGGGCCCGTGAGCCATGGCCACTGGGCCTGCACATCCAGAGCCTGTGCTCTGTGGTGGGAGAGGCCACAGCAGTGAGAGGTCCATGTACCGCAAAAAAAAAAAAAGTCTATACCACCCAAAGCAATCTACATATTCAGTGAAATCCCTATCAAAATACTGAGGGCATTTTTCACAGAACTAGAACAAATAATCCTAAAATTTCAATGAACCATAAAAGACCCTGAATAATCAAAGCCATCTTGAGAAAGGAGAACAAAGCTGGAGGTATCACACACACTCCCTGACTTCAAAATATACTATAAAGCTAAAGTAATCAAAACAGTATGACACTGCACCAAAACAGACACATAGATCAATGGAACAGAATAGAGAGCCTAGAAATAAACTCACACATACAGTCAATTAATCAACAACAAAGGAGGCAACAATATACAATGGGAAAAAGACAGTTTCTTCACATAAGTGGTTTGGGGAAAACTGGACAGCTACATGTAAAAGAATGAAACTAGACCATTTTCTCACAACATATAAAAAAATAAACTCTAAACGGACAAAAGAGGACTTCCCTGGTGGTCCAGTGGTAAAGAATCTGCCTTCCAATGCAGGGGACGGGGGTTCAATCTCTGGTCGGGGAACTAAGATCCCACATGCTGTGGGGCAACTAAGCCTGCACGCCACAACTACTGAGCTCATGCACCTCAATGAGAGAGCCTGCATGCTGCAAACTACAGAGCCCACATGCTCTGGAACCTGTGCACCACAACTACAGAGCCCACTCACTCTGGAGCCTGCATGCCACAACTAGAGAGAGAAAATCCTCATGCCACTACTAGAGAAAAGCCCACGTGCTGCAACGAAGAGCCCATGCACCACAATGAGCACTGCAACGAAAGATCCCACATGCCGCAATGAAGATCCCATGTGCCACAACAAAGACCTGATGCAGCCCAATAAATAAATATTTTTTTAAAAAAGCCATAGCAATGGACATACCATTAAAAAATAAATAAATAAATGTACAAAAGACTTAAATGTAAGACCTGAAACAACAAAACTCCTAGAAGAAAACATAGGCAGTATGTTCTTTGAAATCAGTCTTAGCAATATTTTTTTGGATCTGTCTCCTCAGGTAAGGACAACAAAAGCAAAAATAAGCAAACGGGACCACATCAAACTAAAAATCTTTTGCACAGTGAAGGAAAGCATTAACAAAATTAAAAGACAAGTATGGAATAGGAGAAAATATTTGCAAATGATGTGACTGACGTTCAAAATATATAAAGAACTCATACAATTCAATATCAAAAAAACAAACTATCCGATTAAAAAATGGCATTTTTCCAAAGAAGCTATACAGATGTCCAACAGGCACATGAAAAGATGCTCAACATCACTAATCAACAGGAAAATGCAAATCACAACCACAATGAGATATCACCTCACACCTGTCAAAATGGCTATCATCAAAAAGACAACAAATAATTAACAAGTGTTGGCAAGGATGTGGAGAAAAGGGAACACTTGTGCATTGTTGGGGAGAACATAAACTGGTGCAGCCGCTATGGAAAGCAGTATGGAGGTTCCTCAAAAAAATTAAAAATTGAACCACCATACGATCCAGCAATTCCACTCCTGGGTATTTACTTAAAGAAAAGGAAAACACTAATTCAAAAACATATGCACCCCAATGTTCACTGTAGCATTATATACAATAGCCAAGATATGAAGCAACTTAAATGTCCATAAACAGATGAATGGATAAAGATGTGGTACACACACACACACACACACACACACACACACACACACTGCAATATTTCTCAGCCATAAAAAGGAATGAAATAATGCCATTTGTGACAGCATGAATGGACCTGGAGGGTAGTATGCTAAGTGAAATAAGTCAGACTAAGAAAGACAAATAGTATATGTTTTTACTTTTATATGTGGAATCTAAAAAACAAAACAATCAAATACAACAAAACAGAAACAGACTCACAACAGAGAACAAACTAGTGGTTGCCAGAGGGAAGGGTTGCAAAATAGGTGAAGGGGATTAAGAGGCACAAACTACCAGTTTTAAAATAAGTCATAGGCATGTGATGTACAGCACAGGGAACATAGTCAATAATATCATAGTAACTTTGTATGGTGCATAACCTATAAAAGTATCAAATCACTATGTTTTACAGCTGAAATTAATATAAGTAAACTATATTTCAATTAAAAGTAATCACTGATGACAGACCACCTTAAGAAATATAATAACGAAAAAGTTTGAAATACTGTGAGAATTACCAAAATGTGACACAGAGACATAAAGTGAGCAAATGCTATTGGGAAAATGGTGCCAATAGACTTGCTCGACTCATGGTTGCCACAAATCTTCAATTTGAAAAAAAATGCAATATTTGTGAAGTGCAATTAAGTGAAGCACAATAAATCGAGGCGTGCCTGTACATATTAAAAGGAGAAAAGTATAAATTTTTAATAAATATAAGCATTTAACAGTAGAATGTCAAAAAAAAGAGAATAAAGTCCAACAAATAGAAGAAAAAATGAGTCATCTTATCCAGGAGCAAAGCATACCTTTCACTTATTCAAGTTTTCAGGAATTTTGAGTTTTCCACATACAGATTTTCTTGTTAATTTTATAGCAAATTATTTTTAAAACTTTTGTTGCTATTTTGTACAGGATCTTCTCTTTATTATGTTTTATAAGAGGGTATTGTTTCTATAGTTGGATTTTAGTATGCTACCTTCTAAATTATTTTATTCTTTGTATTAATTTTAATGTTGATTTTCTTAGGCATTCCAGGTTATATTATCATATAATCTAAAATAGAGATTATTTTACTTCTTCCTTTCCAATTTTTATACCTCTAATTGTTTGTACTTGTCTAACTGCATTACTAAAACATCCTATAGTGTTAAAAATAGTGGAGGGGATGAGCATCCTTGCTTTCTTCCTAACTTTAGTGACAATGTCTCTTGGTATTTCCCTATTAAATAAAATCCCAGATTTTATATATATATATAATATTATTATTATATATATTATACATACATATATAATATATATAACATATATCATTAAAGAAGTATGAATTCATTCAATATTTTATAAATTTATTTTATCAGGAATAGGTGTTTAATTTTTTAATATTTTTATTGAAATATAAATATAGAAAAGCATACAAATTACAGCTGTGTCTTTCTTTAGTAATGACATTTAATTTTTTCTTCCAATTTTGAGACATAATTGACATACAGCACTGTATAAGTTTCAGGTGTACTGCATAATGACTTGACTTAGATACATCATGAAATGTTCATCAAATAAGTTTAGTGAACATCCATCATCTCATACAGATACAAAATAAAATAGAAAAAATTTTTCTTTTGATGAGACCTCTTAGGTTTTGCTTTTTTAACAACTTTCATATATAACATACAACAGTGTTAATTATATTTATTATGCTGTACATTACATCCCTAGTACTTATTTATCTTATAACTGGATGGTTCTACCTTTTGACAGCCTTCATCCAATTCCCCCTCCTTCCACTCCCTGTCTCTGGTAACCATAAATTTGATCATTTTTTCTATGAGTTTTTTGTTATTTTGAAGTATAATTGACCTACCACATTTTGTTAGTTCCTATTACACAACATAGTGATTTGGTATTTCTATACATTTCAAAATGATCACCACAATGAGTCATAGTTATTGACTGTATTCCTCACATGACTCATTTATTTTGCAACTGGAGGTTTGTTAATCTTAATCTCCCCCACCTATTTCTTTCCTCACGCCAAACTCTCCTCTCTTGCTACCGTTTGTTTGTTCTCTGTATTTGTAACTCTGTTTCTGTTTTGTTATATTTGTTCATTTGTTTTGTATTTTAGATTCCACATATAAGTGATTCACAACAGTATTTGTCTTTCTCTGTCTGACTTATTTTACTTAGCATGATACACTCTAGGTCTACCCATGTTGTTGCAAATGACAAGATTTCATTCTTTTCATGACTGAAAAATATTCCTCTGTGTGTGTGTGTGTGTGTGTATGTGTGTGTGTACCACATCTTAATCCTTTCATCTATTAATGGGCACTTAGGTTGCTTCCAAACCTTGCCTATTGTAAATAAAGCTGCAATAAACATAGAGGTGCACATATCCTTTCTAATTAGTGTCTATGCTTTCTTTGGATAAATATCCAGGAGTGGAATTACAAGATCAATTTATTTTTAATTTTTTGGGGCACCTTCATAGTGGAAAACCACTATGCCTTCCATAGTGGCTGCATCAATGTACATTCCCACCGAATGGAAAGAAATTTTTGTTTCTGGATTTTTTTATTATTGTGTTTCATTCTCAATACGAAATGCACAATCAAGTATACTGTGTGGGGATCTATGCACTGTAAGAATTTTTCTTCATCAGGTCACTCCATGTCACCCCCTAAGTGGAGACATAATTGAGCAGTACTCCTTGCCCAAATAGTACCAACCAATCATCTGACCCTGTCTATGAAACAGGCCTGAATTCTGTCCTACTCCATTAGTTGGTTTTAGATATTCCCCTCCTACTCCGTAAGACCATATATGTGGGTTGAGAGAAAGGCATTGTTGCAACATAGGAATTCTTGGTTCCCCATTTATCCAATTCACTTAGGCCTTTTGGACAGTTCAAGGCTGATTTCCCAAATATACCTCTTCCATTGTAAAATGGACTGTCACATCCCTCACCCAATCCTAGGAATCAATGAATATGATGACATCCAACTCATGCTGGACAGGTCAAGTCACAGTCACTTGGTGCCCCATCGTTAGGTGTTCAGTCTCCTCAAGGGCCCATTAGCATACCAGAAGTTACTTTGGAAATGGAGAGCAGCTGTTGTTCCTCCCTTATGGGGCTTTCCAATAGAGTATTCTTAAACTACCAAATACATTAAGCTCTAGCAGATCACAGATACCAAATGGTAGGGTAGGCTGCACTTGGACTTAGGGAAGAGACCTTTTTTTCTCTAGGCTCTACACAAAAGTGGCAGAATTTTGGATAACCTAAAAAACTGATTTGGAACAGTAATTTCTAGGGCCTTATATACTATTATCTAAATCCAAAAGCGCCCACCAAGTGACATGACACTTTCTTAATAAGGAGAAATACAAAAGCTTACATTTTACCTTAGAGGAGATGCCCCTCCATCCCCAGACCATTAGACCTTCAAAATCATCACATATAGGGCCAGGTCCTAGATATTTATGGGATAAAGCCTTAGGACACATGAGTCTCTGACATATGAATCTTATGAGCTATATAGCTACTTGCCACTTCTGCTCACCAGATGAGAGTTGGAAGACCTCAGAAAGTGTCCTTACTTGGAAATAGGGTCTTTGAAGACGTAATTAGTTAAGAATTTTGCGACGAAATCATCCTTAATTTAGGGTGGGCCCTAAAATCAAATGACTGGTGTCCTTATAAAAGAAGAAGAGAGGGTACAGAGACACAGAGGAAAAGGCCATGTAAAGAC
The DNA here is from genome assembly GCF_003031525.2 of Neophocaena asiaeorientalis asiaeorientalis. Lineage (NCBI taxonomy): Eukaryota > Metazoa > Chordata > Mammalia > Artiodactyla > Phocoenidae > Neophocaena > Neophocaena asiaeorientalis. Next base: position 1,111,467 of record NW_020175533.1, on the reverse strand, counting down.
AGAGAAAGAGATTGGAGTTATCCCGCCAAAAATCAAGGAACATTAGGAGGCACCGGAAGCTGGAAAAGGCAAAGAAGGATTCTCTTCCAGAGCCTTCAGAGAGAGAATGGCCCAACCAAGACTTCTGGCGTGCAAACTGTGAATTAGTAAATTTCTGTTGTTTTAAGCTACCCAGTTTATACAACGTTGTTATGGCAGCCCTAGAAAGCTATACCAGGTGTTAGGGTCATACTCTTTCCTATCAGGGCTTTGACTTTAACAAATAAGACCTTTCAAACTATGTGTTCAGTCTCCTTATAAAAAGATCCTGGGCCTATTTTTAGCACAGTCTGCCCTAGAGCTGCAGAAGTTAAGAGTTCCTTTAAAGTTGTTTTAGAGGGCCTCTGGAATGCCTTAAATCAGTAATGAACTGTTCTAAGTTGATCATTTTATTTTCATACAGTCTCTGTGTTTTGGTAGGTGAAATAATGCTCCCTCCAAAACTGTCTATGCCTTAATCCTCAGAACCCATAAATATATTACCTGATATTACAAAAAAAGACTTTTTAGATGTAATTAAGGTTTGTTGAGATGGAGAGAGTATCCTGGATTATCCAAGTGGGCCCCATCTGAACATACGAGTCCTTAAGAGTGATGAACCTTTCCCAGCTGTGGTTAGAAAGAGGTTTGATGATGGAAGTAAGTCAAAGAGATGCTAAATTATTGTCTTTATAGATGGAGGAAGGTGGCTACAAGCTTAGAAATGTATAAAGCCTATAAAATCTGAAAAAGGCAAGAAAAGTTCTCCTCTAGAGCTACCAGAAAGTAATGCAACCCTGTAGTATTTTGATTTTATCCCAGTGAGACCTGTGTTGGACTTCTGGCCTACAGAACTGTAAGACAATACATTTGTGTTGTTTCAAACTACCAAATTTGTCATAATTTAAATTGGAATAGCAAATAACACAAGTGGCATCAAAGCAAGCTATTTTATTCCATCATCATTATAATTATCATTGCCCTTTATGAATTAAGCACCACAAATATTCGATCTCCTGTTGGCCTGCCTTTCCATTAGCCCCTCATCCTAATTAATCAAAGAATGTTTGAGTAATTTTGATATCACCACATGATAGGGTTTAATACTTCACTTGACACCTTCACTGGGTCCTTTGATTTTAGATAGGAGATAACCCAACTCTAAAATCCCATCCTGAAGGTCTACAGTCTAGAATAAGGGTCAACAAACTTTTTATGCAGGGATAGAGAGCAAATATGTTAGGCTTTGCAGGCATATAGTTCTGTCACAACTGTTCAGCTTTGCTTTTGTAGTAAGAAAACCACAGAAAAACATGTTAATGCATGAGCATGGCTGTGTTCCAGGAAATCATTTTACAAAAACAGGCAGTACACTAGATTTGTCCCATGGGCTACAGTTTCCTATCCCTGATCTAGAACAATTCTGATACTATTATCTTAACTGGGGTTCTGTAGAAAATAGACTGAGGCAAGGCCTAAGTGCTAATGTCTCACTAAGAAGTATAATCTCAGGGCTGCAATAATAAAGGAAAAGTGAAGTAAAGCAAAGAAGTAAAAGATGATTCATTATCATACTAACCACTATTTCTTGGGGAGAAGCAGAAGAGACATAGCCAATAACCTAGCAGGTGTATTTACTTGGCTTGCAGGATGTCTCTAACAGCTTACAGGGAAAAACCATGATTCAGAATAGCCCAACCATAGGAAGGGAGGGAGAATTTATTTCTTGTGTCTTGTCTAATAATATTGGTCAAGGTTTTCTCCATGGGAAATTAACACCCCTTCACTCCAAGGCTGTGTCATTTGACCCCTTTGGCATCTGTTAGGGAAGCCAGATCTCATGCCTTATAGTATGGTACATTATCTAAATCCAGAATTAAAGAGAGGAGCCAAAGACTCTGGGTATAGCCAGTCAGCTTCAAAAAGTAGTACTGCATGAAGCTGATTAACCCTGCCAAAACTGAGATGAAGCAAGTAGCCAAGGGTTTGAGAGATATGCAAAGCTGAGAGAATCTAAGGATATGTACACAGTAACATGCCCAATACAGGCACCTCTCAGTCCAAGATCACCCTCTTGTATTTGATGGGCTAATATGCAGTTTCTTTAGTAAATGGTGTCTCAGGGACAGGGGGTTCTATTTTCTGATTTTATGATACTATTTTGTTTCAGCAGGAACCTTAACATCAGTAATTTGTTCCTTCTTTCACTGCACCAACAAGCCTCCATGGAAGTTTTCCCCTTCCAGGTTGAATTTATCCCAGAAATGCAAAAATGTTTACATTAGAAAATCTATTTACATATCTCAACAAATAATTAAGGAACATTTTGTAGTGTAAGTACCTGACAGTTAGCTTTTTAAATTGCAATGTAAGTGCCTGACACTAAGCTTTTGATTACTGAGGCATCTATTGCAAAGACCTCCATCTGAAATAAACCCATTGCCAGCTACACTACCAGGATGAGCCACCCAGGAAGTTTCTTTTTTTTTTTTCTTAAGAAAGCTCTGGTTGACTTAGATAAACTGGCCATTTGACTGACTGCTTGCATTTCCCTTCTTGCACTTTAATTCCTCCTCTTGTTTTAAATTCACCAATAAAGTGAACCTGCAAAACCATAGGTATCCCACCCCGATCTCAATAAAACTCCAGGTCCATGTTCCCTCCCTCCCTCCCTCCCTCCTGCTCTCTCTCTCTCTCTCTCTTTCTCTCTCTCTCTCTCTCTCTCTCTCCCCCCCTCCTCTCTCTCTCTCTGTCTCCCCCTCCCTATTTCCCTCTCTCCCTGACCACGACATCCCTGTGTGGCCCCAGGCATGCCATGAACTCTCCAGGAGCTATGAGTAATAAACCATGTTTTTCAAAGTTCTCAGATAGTTGTTGCTGAGGTGCGTCTTGCAATCATAGTAAGAATCACAAGGGCTGTTCCAGCCACAACACTGGCTTCAAAAGGGTTAACATTTGTGAAGACTCACCCAATTGAGTGTCACCAGGCATTTCTACTATCACTGTCAATACCATCTTTATCAATAGGCTGAGACTGGTACAAAACACATCTTGATACTATAGAAAAGCATTAAATAAAATTCCACACCATTCATAATGTAAAGCCCTTGGAATACTGGAAAGAGGTGGAAACTTTCTAACTTCATCAATCAAAGGCCTGCAGCAAACATCTTAAAGTTGAAACCTCGGAGGCATTTGCTTTGCAGTTAGAAACAAAAGAAAGTTCCCATTAAAACAATTTATATTCAGCACTACACTGGGTTCCTATCCAACAAAACAAATATATTTATTTTAAGGCAAGTCAAGGAAAATTTAAACACAAAAATTTTTCCTGCCCTTTGGCCTCCTCTCTCCCCTCTACTGTGCTTTGTGCACCTGCATTACGCATTGACCAACCCCTCCCACAACAGCAGAAATACCTGCTCAACGATAAAGAGCAACATTCTCCTAGCACCAACTAGCCAACTCCTTAAAAGATAACATTCCGGTGTAAGAAGCAGAGAAAAAGAAAGGGACTGAGAAAATATGTGAAGAGATTATAGTTGAAAACTTCCCTAATATGGGAAAGGAAATAGTTAATCAAGTCCAGGAAGCATAAAGAGTCCCATAGAGGATAAATACAAGGAGAAATACACCGAGACACATATTAATCAAACTGTCAGAAATTAAATACAAAGAAAACATATTAAAAGCAGCAAGGGAAA
>NW_020175533.1:977189-1107588 GCF_003031525.2 Neophocaena asiaeorientalis asiaeorientalis | reverse complement strand
TGCAACAAAAAGAATAAAATATTAGGAATAAACCTACCTAAGGAGACGAAAGACCTGTATACATAAAATTACAAGACACGGATGAAAGATTATTAAAGATGATACAAATAGATGGAGAGATATACCATGTTCCTGGATGGGAAGAATAACATTGTGAAAATGACTCTACTACCCAAAGCAACCTACAGATTCAATGCAATCCCTATCAAACTACCACTGGCATTTTTCACAGAACTAGAACAAAAAATTTCGCAATTTGTATGGAAACACAAAAGACCCCGAATAGCCAAAGCAATCTTGAGAACGAAAAAAGGAGCTGAAGGAATCAGGCTCCCTGACTTCAGACTATACTACAAAGCTACAGTAATCAAGACAGTATGGTACTGGCACAAAAACAGAAAGATAGATCAATGGAACAGGATAGAAAGCCCAGAGATAAACCCACGCACATATGGACACCTTATCTTTGATAAAGGTGGCAGGAATGTACAGTGGAGAAAGGACAGCCTCTTCAATAAATGGTGCTGGAAAAACTGGACAGGTACATGTAAAAGTATGAGATTAGATCACTCCCTAACACCATACACAAAAATAAGCTCAAAATGGATTAAAGACCTAAATGTAAGGCCAGAAACTATCAGTGGAAACTGAACTGAGTATTCAATAAATGAATTATTCATATGTAAAAATGAAAGTATACCCTTATTTCAAACCAACATAAAATAAATTACACATAGATTAAAATCGAATTGTGAAATGGAAAGCCTTAAAACTGATAGAAAAAAATAGAATTATATTTTCCCTCAGGAAGGGAAAGATGTACTGGGTAGCAAATGAAATGCAGGAGTGAAATAAAAAGACTGAAAAGGCTGAGTATATTCAAATCAAGAATTTGTATGTGACAAAATGCTACGGATGGAAAAACTAGTCAACAGAAAGTCAAGTGATTTATTTAAGGTTATATGCTAATAAGCAGTGGAGCCACAATTCAAACACAGTCTTCTGCCTGTAATACTAATTTATTTTGCATTCCTTTTAATTTTTAATTACATAATTAACACACATTATATTCTTTCATAAAAATTTGAACAACACAAGTAAAATAAGAATAACTTTGACCATTTTCCACAATTCTAATCACTAGTATCCTCCCCAGATTCATACATTTCCTTTTAGGCTTTTTTCCTTGAGTATTTGAATATATAAGTAAAAACACAAATTCATTATTCAAGTGGTTTTATACTACACTTAGTGTTCTGCATCTTTTCTTTTAAAAATGTGCCTTGAAGAACTTTCCTTATCATCACTGCCTTCCACAGTATGTATACATCACCATTCATTTATTCAATTTTCTATTAATAGATCTTTAGGCTGTTTTCAGTATTTCGACCTTTGGTCATATAAATAGGATAGATATCTGAAATGGATTTTCTATCTATCAACATGTTTTAAATGTTGATAACGAATTGCCCATACTGGTATGTATACCCATGATTGCTGCATCTAGATGCCCATTTTTCAATGCCTTTTCCATTACCTGATATCATTAATATTTTCAATTTTTAATATTTTGCCAGTCTAATGGGGGACAAGGGGCATACTTCATTTCCCTAGTGATTAGTAATGAGGCTGGTTCCTCCTCACTGCCAAACCCTTATCTTCAGAGGTAAGAGGCAACCACACCTTCAACTCTTAAAATCATCTTTTCTAGTAGACTTAGTTTCATATTTCTAATTATATTTATAATGCCATTTCTTGATTTATTAATTAGACATTGATTATTGATTTCCTATTATGATTTCCTATTATGATTTCCTATTATGAAAGATGAGGATTTAGCAAAAGATCTTTATATATTTTGCATATTCATTATTTGCCTGCTATATATCTAGAAAACACTGTCTCCCATTTTGTTGCCTGTCTCTTATCTTATGGCATATTCCTTAAAGCTTTCCTAAGGAGGTCCCTACTCCACAGTAACAACCTGTTTCTTATGGTTTCTTCTAAAACTCTCTGAGTTGCTATTTGAATATCTGTGTATTTTCTCTATCTGGAATTTACTTCTGTGAATGGTATAAGGTAGAGGTCTTATATTTTTTCCAAAATGGATACTAATTGGCCAAAGCCATTTATTCAATAGTTTATCATACCCTGAAACATCTTCTCAAAATATACAAAATTCTCCCAAACACCTGAACCATTTCTGGAATATCTGTTTAGATCTATTGGTCTTCTTATATTCCCCTGTACCAATATCACAATGTTATTCATTCTGAAAAAATGTTTTGCCTATTCTTAAACATTTCATTTTTCTTATGAATTTTAAAATCAGCTTGTAAATTCTTTAAAAATGTAAGTAAATTCTCTATACCCACTTTGATGAGAGTTTTTTTCATGAAAGGATGTTGAATTTTGCCAAATTCTTTTTTCTGCATCTATTGAGATGATCATGTGATTTTTATTTTTCCTTTTGTTAATGTTGTGTATCACATCAATTGATTTGCAAATGTTGAACCATCCTTGCATTCCTGGAATAAATCCCATTTGATCATAGTGCATCTTTTTTGCACACTGTTGGATTCCGTTTCCTAATATTTTGTTGAGGATTTTTACATGAATATCCATCAGAGATATTGGCCTGTAATTTTCTTTTTTTTGTAATGTCTTTTTATGGTTTTTGGTATCAGGGTAGTGCTAGACTAGTAGAATGATTTTTGGAGTGTTCTGTCCTCTTCGATTTTTTTTGCAATAGTTTGGGAATGATAGGTGTAAGTTCTTTATATGTTTGTCAGAATTTTCCTATGAAGCTGTCCAATCCTAGACATTTTTGCTGCGAGGTTTCTTTTTTTTTAATTACAAATGCAACTTCACTCCTAGTGATTGGTCCGTTCAAATTATGTTTCTTCTTGATCCAGTCCTGGTAGGTTGTATGTTTCTAGAAATTTGTCCATTTCATCTAGGTCGTCCAATTTGTTGGCATATAACTGTTGTATTATCTTATTATTCTGTATGTAGTATTCTCTCATGATTTTTTTGTGTCTCTGCAGTACTGGTTGTTATTTCTCCTCTCTAATTTCTTATTTTGTTTATTTGGGTCATCTCTCTTTTCTTCTTGGTGAGCCTGGCTAAAGGATTATCAATTTTGTTTATCTTTACAAAAAAACAGCTCTTGGTTTCACTGATCTTTTCTATTGTTTTTTAATCCCTATTTTATGTATTTCCTCTCTGATCTTTATTATTTCTTTCCTTCTACTAACTTTGGACTTTGTTTCTTTCTCTTTTTATAATTCCTTTAGGTGATAGGTTAGATTGTTTGAGATTTTTCTTGTTTCTTTATGAAAGCCTGTATCACTAAAAACTTCCCTCTTAGAACTGCTTTTGTTGTATTCCACTGATTTTGGAGTGTGGTGTTTCCATTTTCATTTGTCTCAAGGTATTTTCTGATTTACTCATTGACCCATTGGTATTTTGGTAGCATGTTGTTAAGTCTCCATGTTTGTTCTTTTCCCATTTTTCTCTTTGTAATTGATTTCTACTTTCATACTGCTGGGGTTTGAAAAACTGTTCGGTATAACTTCCATCCTCTTAAATTTGCTGAGACTTGTTTTCTGGCTTAGCTTTTGATCTATCCTCAACATAATAAAGGCTCTTTATAACAAACCCACAGCTAACATCATACTCAACAGTGAGAAGCTGAAAGCCTTTCCTATAAATTCAGGAATAAGACAAGGATACCCACTCTTGCCATTTCTATTTAACACAGTATTAGAAGTCCTAGCCACAGGAATCAGACAAGAAAAAGAATTAAAAGGAATTCAAATTGGAATGGAAGAAATAGTAACTGTCACTATTTGCAGATGACATGATACTTTATATAGAAAATCCTAGAGTCTCCACCCCAAAACTGTTAAAATAAACAAATTTAACAAAATTGCAGGATACAAGATTAATATAAAGAAATCTATTGCTTTTCTATACACTAACAATGAACTATCAGAAAGAGAAAGTAAAAACACAATCCGATTTAAAATCTCATCAAAAAGAATACCTAGAAATAAACAATCAAGGAGATAAAATATCTACACTCTGAAAAATTTAAAACATTGATAAAGGAAACTGAGAACGATACGAAGAAACATATCCTGTGCTCTTGAATTGGAAAAATTAATTATGTTAAAATGTCTATACACCCAAAGCAATATACAGATTTAATGCAATCCCTATCAAAATACCCAAGACATTTTTCACAGAACTAGAATATCCTAAAATTCATATAGAATCACAAAAGATGCTAAATTGCCAAAGCAATCTTGAGAAAAAAGAACAAAACTGGAGGTTATCATGCTCCAAGACTTCAGACTGTACTACAATGTTACAGTAATGAAAAAGTATGGTACTGTCACAAAACAAGACACATACATCAATGAAAAAGAACAGAGATTCCGGAAGTAAACCCTTGTACCTATGGTCAATTAATCTATGGCAAAGAAGGTAAAAATATAAAATGGAGAAAAGACAGTCTCTTCAACAAGTGGTTCTGGGAAAACTGGAGAGCTACATGTAGAACAGTGAGATCAGAACATTTCCTCACAGCATATACAAAAATAAACTCAAAATGGATTAAAGACCTAAATATAAGTCCTGAAACCATAAAACTCCTGGAAGAAAACATAGGCAGAACACTCTTGACATAAATTGTAGCAATATTTTTTGGATCTGCCTCCTAAGGCAAAAGAAACAAAGCAAAAATAAACAAATGGGGCCTAATTAAATTTAAAAGTTTTTGAACAGCTAAGGAAACCACTGACAAAATGAAAAGACAACCTATAGTATGGGAAAAATTATTTGTAAATGATATGGCAGACAAGAGGCTGATATTCAAAATATATAAACAGCTCATACAACTCAATATTTAAAAACAAACAATGTGATTAAAAAATGGGTAGAAGACCTGAATAGACATTTTTCCAAAGAAGACTTACAGATGGCCAACAGGCACATGACATTGCTAATTATGATCGACATTACTAATTATCAGAGAAATGCAAATCAAAACCACAATGAGATATCACCTCATACCTGTGAGAATGGCTGTCATCAAAAAGTCCATAAAAAGGGCTTCCCTGGTGGCACAGTGGTTGAGAGTCCGCCTGCCGATGCAGGGGACACGGGTTCATGCCCAGGTCCGGGAAGATCCCACATGCCGTGGAGCGGCTAGGCCCATGAGCCATAGCCACTGGGCCTGCGTGTCTGGAGCCTGTGCTCCGCAACAGGAGAGGCCACAACAGTGAGAGGCCCGTGTACCACAAAAAAAAAAAAAAAAAAGTCCATAAATAGGGCTTCTCTGGTGGCACAGTGGTTAAGAATCTGCCTGCCAATGCAGGGGATGCGGGTTCGAACCCTGGTCCAGGAAGATCCTACATGCAGCAGAGCAACTAAGCCCGTGTGCCACAACTACTGAGCCTGGGCTCTAGAGCCCGTGAGCCACAACTGAGCCCATGAGCCACAACTACTGAAGTCCATCGCCTAGAGCCTGTGCCCCGCAACAAGAGAAGTCACCACAATGAGAAGCCCATGCACCGCAATCAAGAGTAGCCCCTGTTCACTGCGACTAGAGAAAGCCCACGTGCAGCAATGAAGACCCAAAGCAGCCAAAAATAAATAAATAATTATTTTTTTTAAAGCTATTAAAAAAAAAGTCCATAAATAACAAATGTTGGAGAGGATATGGAAAAAATGGAACTCTTGTACATTGTTGGTGGGAATGTAAATTGGTGTAGCCACTATGGAAAACAGTAAGGAGGTTTCTCAAAAAACTAAAAATAGAACAACCATATGATCCAGCAATTCCACTCCTGGGTATATCTCTTAAGAAAATGAAAACACGAACTCAAAAAAATACATGTACCCTAATCTTCATAGCAGCGTTATTTAAAATAGCTAAGATATGGAAGCAACCCAAGTGCCCATGAACAGATGAACAGATAAAAATGATGTGGTATATATACACATATGCACAATGAAATATTATTCAGCCATAGAAAGGAATGAAATCCTGCCATTTTCAGCAACATGGATGGACCTAGAGAATATTATGCTTAGTGAAATTATTCAAACACAAAAATATATATCACTTATATTTGGAATCTAAAAAATAATACAAATGAGTGTGTATAGCAAAACAGAAACAGATGCACAGATATAGAGAATAAACTAGTGATTACCAGATGGGAGCAGGAAGGGCAGAGGGACAAGTTAGGGGTATGGGATTAAGAGAAACAAACTGCTATGTATAAAATAGATAAGCAACAGGGATATATTGTACAGCACAGGGAATTAGAGCCATTATCTTTCAATAACTTTGAATGGAGTATAATCTGTAAACATACTTAATCACTATGTTGTACACCTGAAAGTAATATAATAATGTAAATCAACTATACTTCAATTAAAAAAGTAAATTCTAATGACATCTGATTGGAATTACACTGTACTTATAAATCAGTTTAAAGAAATTCAATGTTCTTTCTCTCACCATCAGGGGACTTGTCTTTCAGGTTCAGTATTTATTAGGCTAATTCAGTTTCTATCATTTAAAAATAAAGAACCAAACCTATACTAAATAATTTATTTAGGTGTTTTATATAGTACTTAGCAAAAATTATATACTTGAAGAGATAATATTTATAATGAAAGTGACACTCTAGAGATTTTCACATTATCAACTTTGTTTCTAATAATTAAAGGAAAATTATGAATAATCAAAATTAATAAGGATTATTTCTGTAATCTTAGAACATTTTCTATATTATTACCTATTTATAAAATTAAGATTAGCTAATTTATGATTATTTAATATTGGTTGTTTATCATTACCATTACTGACTATCAGGGGCCAATGATTAATGATATTGACAATATTTTTAACTTCAGGCATTGAATATTTGAAAATTAAAGTTGTTCTATGTGTTACATGCCTTCCTCAAAATTCTAGAATTAAATATCAACTTTAGGTGAAACTAAAGACTCAATTTGGGACCATTATTAGTGTAAATAATATGTTCATTCATTTATTTACTCATTCATTCATTCAACATATTTTAATTTTAGATTACACTGAATGCACTGTGCTAGATGTTAGGTATAAAATAATAGTAAGAAACACCTTTATTCAATAATAAGGAAAATAAATTCAAGAATAGTGGTATTGTAATACTCACTTTCCCTTCATCTCTTGGGCTATCACTTAAATGTACAACTGGACCTGGATGAGTCTTTGTGGATCTGTTAAATCAATTCAAAAGAGTAATTAAAAAAACATTAAAACACCTTACCGTTAGAGACTGAAACAAAGAAATTAAGATTATACTGGAATACACTCCCAATATTCTGGAGTTTAGCTTAGACTGATTTGAGTCTTTGGTTGTTTTTCTTTAAGACTACTTTTTTTTCTCCTACTAACTCTATTAAAGTAGGTCTATTTTTAAAAATCAGGTTTAAGGACATAGATCCACATAACAATGGGATTCTTTATTATCTTATATGCTTATATGTTTGTTGCCAGATCTGGTTCTCTGAAAATTTGACAATGAAGTTTTACTTATACAGCCACAAGGCTAATGCTGCAAACCTGTTTCAACCAAACTGCAAATTACATACCAAATTTAAAATTTCCTTTGACATGAAATCTCTGATTTTGCTCCTAAAGGAAAGTACAGTGGCTCCTTTTATTTACAAATAGACCCTTTCTAGTGATAGCCATCTTACAGAAAACTGAGCAACTAGGGAAACCTAGTTCACTGGTTCTGTCTCATTTATCTGGTTAACTAGGGTAATCAATAATAGTGTAAGAGCGTATTGTTAAAGGGATCTTTGCTCTGTTAATCTGACTTTAAATTTATTCTATTCTAATATCTGGCATGTTTCTTTTATATTTCCTACTTTAACTGATGTCACCATTGAGTATGAATATGTCATGGTTAAATATAACATGAACAGATATGACATAGATTTATTATTGCTCTTTTTTCCAAATCCTTTCTTCAACGACCTAATTGTGCCAGATTAACCCTAGTATAAGTATATTGACATAGTTATAATTTATTTCTTAAGCACACATGAAAATCATCAAATATTCTGCACAAAAAAATAATGAAGATTTAAATTTTAGAAATTCTTTGGACTCAGACAAAAGTGACAAATTAAGTAACTCCAGGTTCCCTAGATACTGACTCACCAGAGTAACTCAGAAAAATACATCTTTTTTAGATATTTTGTTAGTGGCTTTATCCTAAATTTTCTCACTTAAAAATGGAGATGATAGCAGTGTACCTACTGAATAACTGTGAGGGTTAAAATATACATATAGCATCTAACATAATGCCAAAACATAGTAGTCAATAAATAGTATGTATTATGATTGTTGTAAATCATTGGAATAATTAGAGTTACTATTTGCATTCTAGGATATGTGCAGGAAGAAAAGCCTTCATAAAACGTTTACAGGGTTTTTTGCAGTTCTTTTATGTTTATATGTAATACATTATTCACATATAAATGCAGTGCTTTATTACAGTATAAATGCCTCTGATAAAAGACAGTGTTTTTCAATTATCTTTTGGTAACTAATAGTATCCAACAAACCAAAAACCCTATCTGTCTTTTGGGTTTGATTGGAACAACAAATACCCAAAGTGTACACCATGATAAACTAGTGAATATATATAAGGTGTTTCACATAAAGACTGTCCCATATCAAAAAAAAAAAAGTTTGGGAAACCTTGAATTAAAATTAAATATTTTTATTTAATAATATTAAAGTTCTTTTACAGAACTTCTTAGAGCCATAATATGCAAATCACCATTGCAAATCTTCAATATTTTCCAAAATTTTGGTCCATAGAATCCTTTTTCATTGATCCCCTATTGAGGGAATCACTGAAATACACGTTGAGAAACACTAGTTAGACCATATGAAAGACTCTTCCATTTAGCTTATGACTCTATAAAACACTCAAGTTCAGGAAAAAAATTTACAATTAATCTTCAGTTATTTGTAATAACTTTTTCAGACTATAGAAGAGACTTCTTTTTAATTGTAAAAAAAAAAAAAAACCCTGAAACTCAGAAGATAACAAAAGTTAAGAGGAAAAATCTCTCATATTATTTCACTGCCTAGATATGACTGTTAACATTTTGATATTTTTTCTGACTTTTTCCCTAATATTAAATTTCCAAAAACTACCAAGCATTACTTGCAAAATTTACGGCCATTAGAAATTGACTTTAAAAAGCAACTGTGTACTCTGGATTCTATAAATCCCATAAAAATTACTTTAGATAGAATTATCAATGAAATTAACTTCATGGGATAGTCATCTAAACAATTTTTCTAATATCCCTATTTATTTCTCTCCCTCCCATTCACCAGAATGGCTTCTCGATAGTTTTCTTTGTGGACTTTCTCTTCCCTTATCTTAAATACTGGTATTCCTTTGTATTCTGTCCTAAACTGCAATGTGTTCCCATATTATATATGGTCATGAATTCAAGAGCCCACAGGAGCCCGGCAGGTACTGCAAATGAGTTCAACAGGCTGAATAAGAACTGTGCCAAACTGGATAGCACATTACCCACCTACAAAAGGAAAGTTGTTAGTTCCTGTTGATTACTGACTTCCATGCAAGAATACTGGACTGGGATTGTTTCATCAGGAATTTTTTCATGAAAAGCTGGAAATCCAAATTTTTATCTCTACTCTACCAGTTCTTAAATATTGGAAACTAATAATTCAGAATATATTTAAATACTCTGATGGGCAAACAAAACATATCTGTGAGTCAGAATTGGTTCACTGTCTACAAGTTTGCTACCTCATTTATATATACTTTTCATGCACAATCTCAAATATTCTTATAATTTCAATGACCATGTAAATTCTGATCTCATTAGGTTCAGATCCATATATCCTACATCCTACCATTCTCCCATACCAATTCCATTTGAATAACTTAAAAACACATACAACTCAACCTACCTAAAATTGAATTCATTATTTTACTCCCAACCTACTCCGCCTCCTGCATTCTTTCACTAAATGGCACCCTTATCAACACAGTTACTCAGGTCAAACGCTTTGGGTCACTCTTAATTCTTAATATATTATTCTTACATCTTCCCACAATACCCAAGTATTTGCCTCTTCTATCTTCTATTTATTTAATATGTCAGCTTATCTTCACTCCTAAATCCACCCTAATTTTTACCAAGAATACAGTCTTTTCTCTTTTCAATGATTTCTCCATACCTGCATACAGAGTGGACTTCCTAAATGCAAATTTGGTCAAGTCAATTCTTTGCTTAAAACTCTTCAAAATCTAGCTCCTGACCTTAGATAAAGTCTAAATGCTCAAACTGGCTTACAAGCCTTTCATACTATATATTTTTATTATCTTCTCAACCTTATCTCTTGCCATCCTTTCCCCCAGCCTTTCCAACCAACTAAACTACTTAAAATTTCTGTGCATGGAACAAAAACTCTCACATTCTATCCTTTAAAACTTCTGTTCCCTCTTCCTGGAAGCCCTCTCCTCCAATTCTCCACTTACCTAACTGAAACTCATCCTTCAGATCTCATGGATGTAACTTCCTTCACAGATACTTCTCTGAGACTTCATGTCTATATTAGGTATCCTTCTTATAGAATTTTCACTTTATATTTCGAATATATTGTAATTGCCTTTTTAGTTAATCTCACCTTTATTACACTGGAATCCCGAGAGGAGAGAAACTATGTCTTCTCAGTTTATACTTGTTTCCAGGAGCTAGCATATCATAGTGCTCAATAAATATATTTGAAGACTGTATGCCTTACATCTATGATTTAGTTCTAAATTTCATGCTCAAATTTTTAATCACATGTAGAAAAAACTGGTTATTTTTTTTCTTTTAAAGCTAGGGCTGTCCTTCAGAAACAGCTATTTCTGTGCTATAACCTGGAACATATTTTCCCATATAAAACTTTTTAATGTCAGTTTTGTTCTATACTACTATTTTATAAGGTATTCTACAAACATTACCGTTTCTACAAACATCACAAAAATGGCTTCCAGTTTCCAAATAACCAATATACACATTATGAGAACACAAACTATTTATAATTATGGGAACTGCCTACAATTACAATTAGGAGACTTCACTAAAAACACAAACAAGCTAAAAAAATAACAAACATTGAATGAAAAGTATTTCAAGTAAGAACTTAAAATAGAAATAATCTCATATAGCTCAAAGATAATTCTGCATTTCTCACACTTAAAACATGTACTGTTAAAATTTGTTTAAATTTCTAATTATAAAATGATTCTTCTTAATTAAATACATATTTTATTATTATCCCATACCCTTAACACATATAAGTGGCATGCATTTTCTAATGTATCTCAAGAGGTAGAGAGCAATTAAAAGACTGACTGCTCAGGGAGACTGGAAGTTAGCATTTAAAATTATATCTGTCACAGTGGGACTATAATTTCATGGAAAAGACTTTTGGAAATCTGGTGTAAATAAAGCAAGAAACAGTCAGGAGATAAGGTGGCTACTAATGATTTCTTGAGGATATTTCAAAGTCATTTTCAGAGGCACGTACAACTCTATAAAACACCGGATTTATATAAATGTGAGATTCTATTCAGAATCACATGCATAAGAAAATATTATGACAAAATAAAATGCCTTATTTTATTTCTTTAATTTCTCCTAATTTTACCCTCCTTTATAATATACATTTTAAAATCTTCACTAGTTCTGAAATCATAAAGTATGGACTATGTAAATACATATAGGGTGTAAGTCATAGTTCAGGTAGTATTAATCTGAACTATGAAAAGGATTTGTTAAGTAAATGAACATAGAAACAACATTGCAAGTGTGGTGAAATATTTGATCTGTTTAGATAAAAAACTCTTCTTAATTACTTTATCAGCATTGAACTGACCACAAACAATACACCTATTACTATCTGTACTAATATTAAATTTATATAAAATCTCTATATTTGATCTCTCAAGTTTACTTTATCAATATCCCAAAACAATATTATGAAAACAAATATTAAGTTCAGCCCTATTTAGTGCTTTTATAGAACTAAGATTATAGGGGGTAAAGTCTTTCCCAAATAGCTGAAAAAATAGATAACTTTTTGGGAGACACATAATTGTCTACCGGACAAGTGTTTTTAAAAATATACACATAGAATATTAAAATATATATGAGCAAAATAGCTCATACCAATTATAATTATAAATGAAAGCTGTAAGTCAACAGCATTTGTATCTATTTATCATACTAATTTTCACTGTCATTAGTTATTTAGTAGCCACTCTGTGGAAAGCACCAAAATAAGCCAAATATGAAGAAAAAAAGAGCAATGAACAAAGGATTCTGCCCTGGAGCAGTTCTTAATCTAATGAGGAAGAATTATCATTAATTAAAAAAACTCATTAGGACATAATATGAGAGGAATATTTTAATAAGAATATAACTAGTAACAACCTTCCCTATCAAGTAATATACATGTACATTGAAACATTGGGAATAGTAAATTTATTTTAAAGATCACAGTCAAGTTTCATGAAAATAGGCTGTTTTAATCAAAGTTTTAGAGAAAAATAATTATGCAATTTAGAATGTATATATACGTAAGAGAGAGAATGAGCCAACCTCAAGTCAAACGTACCTTATTAAGGACCTAATATGTACAGAGCACAAACATTTATTAAAGAAAAATTGTTTTTCCAATTAACACATTGACCAGGAAAATTGTCTCTGTATATGCTACAAAAGATGGCTTGGAATTCCATGAAGTTTCACATTTGAGGGATTTCACATTTCACATGTGTAGAAACGTAAATATCAGTGCCGAATGAAAGTGGTAATTGCCATCAGCCACATACCCAAAGAGCTGTATACATCACAACATGAAAGATACTGATGAACTGATTCTTCTTGGAACTCAGAACAATATGTTAATGAGGCAAGTGAAGAATAAGCTACCAGCATTTAAAAATATGTGAACTGATCATGATTATTTTTACATAAAGCTAAATGTGGTCATAATCCACTTGCCACTCCCACTGGAAGTGGCTATACTAAGGTTGACTATAAAGAAATGAGACGATTTTCATGTATAAGTTTTAGAATAAGCTTTAATATTTTATCATCAAATTTTGTATACATAATAACCCTTAATTATTTACAGTATTTGGAAAGTCTAAAATTAGCATATGTTAATACTACAATATTTTTAAAAGCCTTTAGAGTTTTAAATTATTTTAGATGAACTTTTCACTCAAATTCATCATAAATTAGCCATTGATGTTTCAAATAACTCTGCAATTTGATATATATACTGCATAACCATAAGATATATTTAATCCAAATAAAGTGGTATTCAAGTTCAAACTTACAGTTCAATTGCTTTGTTCCACATGATAACATATCCAGAAAGAATGAAAGATTCAATATTTACAATATGTGTATTTCCTCTTTCTGTTCCAACATAGAGCCATTTACTCTGGAAAGGTAGATGACAGTAAGTAATTCTGAAAGAAAGAAAATTACAATTAAAATATCTAAATTTTATATCTGGTCAGCATTATATTTTCCTTATGCTTATAACATAGCGATACCTATATAAACAATAAAATTTACCATATACTCAGTAGCCCTTAGTTATTAGAGTTTATAGGATAAATAACAATAGTAATGTCATTAAAAATAATAATGATAAAACAACCACTATTAAGTATCTAACATGGGCATTGATTTATATTATTTCTAACTGAAAATAGCACTTCTGTTTCACAAGAATATTTGCTTTTACTTGCCTAGGACTGACAGCTAATAAGTGGCAAAACTGGGATTCAAATCCATTCCTGTTTGGTTGAAAAACTGCCATATTTCTACAACGCTACACTGTTTGCTTTTTTTCACTTGAAATAAAAATTAGGTATATTTGAAACATAAATTTCAGAGGTCAGAGAGTCTGTAGCTTTATCTACATGAGGTGATGAATTATGTACTTTTTATTCTGATGTTTGGCATCTAAGTAGTATAACGAAAACTTATAAGGTCAAAGATCCATTATACTATTCCCTTATTCTTTTGTTCTGCCTTCATCTTCACAATGGGCTTTCTGACCAATTCTGGGAAACTGTTCCATAGCCAAAGCAACCATGACTCCTATATATGAAATTTGGGGATTCATCAGAGTCTTCTATCCACAGCCTCATCACTTTTTCTAGTTGGGCCTACTTAGGCTCCTTAACCACTCTTAAAAAGACATGGGGGGATAAGTTCACAGTTATTCCTTATCCGAACTTGTTATTAAATCATAATATTTCCTAGAATTTATTTAGAAAAGGAGCTGGTAAATTGTTAGCAGAGCAAAACAGAATTCTGACACCAAGCAGACACACAACTATGGAAAAAAAAAAGGAAAATGAATGGTAAATTCCAAAAAGGATTCCATCTTGTACCTCTTTATTTATATAAGAGTGAACATGAAGTATGTCAAATTTATATTTTCAATCTGGTTCATTGACTTTCTCTACACCAAACTTTATTCAAAAGTATTCTGTTGAAGGCACCTTGCACACTACAATCCAAAAAACTAGAAGCCTTGTTATTACATACACATTTACAGAGTCAATTGACAATCTAATTAAAGTATAACATATATGACATTGGACAATTTTGATTAAAACCTAAAGTCTAGAATTGCTGTTGCCAAGAGATACTCAATAATGTTCCACAGAAAATAACTTGATAGTCATGTTTCTAGGCAATGAACAATCAATTTTCAATTCAATCCATGTAGAAAGAGGAAGCTCATTTTAAAAAGGATCTATGATCACCCTTTCTGAATACTGGGAGAGTAGAAAAAACACCAATCCCACTAAAGTAGACACAAATACAGGAGTTCAGGTAGAAAAAGAGCAAACTTAAATATTACATGGTCATTTATAAGGTTAAGAAGAAAAGTCTAAGAACTGCCAGGTTTCAGTAATGAGACCTGAAGCAAGCAACAAAATTCCAATATAGACAGACTTTACCGTAAGTACAAGAACAGTGGAATATATGAAGATCCAAACAGAAATATAAATATTCCTTGGACCAACACTACTGTATTCCTCATTCTTATTGATAAGAAACTAGACCCTTTATGACAAAAGGGTTTCATCTTATGTCCAAAGTCCAACTGATGGGTCATGGTTAAACAAGTAAGAGATTCCCAGAATTAATCTGAACCCAGTTTGAAAAGTAGAACAATAAAACAATAAAAACACTAATTTGAAAAGATATATGCACCCCTATGTTCACTGCAGCATTACTGACAATAGCCAAGATACAGGAGCAATGTAAGTGCCCATCAGTAGATGAATGGATAAAGAACATGTGGTATATACATGTACAATGGAATATTACTCAGCTACAAAATGGATGAAATCTTGCCATTTGTGACAACATGGATGGACTTTTGCTAAGTGAAATAAGTCAGACAGAAATACAACTATTATATGATTTCACTTATATGTGGTATCTAAAAAACAAAACAAATGAACATAACAAAACAGAAACAGAGTTATAGATACAGAGAACAAACAGGTGGTTGCCAGAGGGGAGGAAGATGGGAGGATGAGTGAAATAGGTGAAGAAAATTAAGAGGTACAAACTTCTAGTTACAAAACAAATGAGTCATAGGGATGCAATATATAGCATGGTAAATACAGTCAACAATGTAATATCTCTGTATGGTGACAGATGATACCTAAACTTATTGTGGTGCTCATTATATATAGAAATATCAAATCACTATGTTGTGCACCTGGAACTAACATTGGGTTGTAGGTCAATTATACTTTTTCTTTTATTTAGTATCTATACGAAATTATGGATGTTCACTCTTCTTATTGTCATAATCACTTCATGATGTATGTAAGTCAAGTCATTATGCTGTATACCTTAAAGTTATACAGTGCCGTATGTCCATTTTATCGCAATAAAACTGCAAGGGAAAAAAAGAAACTGAAACCTAAGGACAACCACTCGCAAAAAGCCAGCTATGCTTTCCTAAATAAAGCAACTACTTAAGCTATAGCCAATCCCATAATCCTTTGCTTTGCTTTCATGTCTTATCTATAAAAGTCTTGCCCCTAGCTATATGTGGAGCACTCTTAACCACCTCTGTTGGCACTGCCCAATTCAAATTGATTTTTGCTCAAATTAACTCTTAAAATTAAAAAAAAAAGTAATGTGATTTACTTAAGATGATTGACATAGGTGAAGGAGAGGGCACGATTAAACTTGTGCTGTGTGTTTGATAACCATAAGTGACTAATCAATATCCTTATAGAACTTAATTTACTGTATTTAATAGCTACACTTTCATTTATAATGTATTTCTACCACCACCACCTGCAAGATGAAGGATTTTCTATTATATGTGGGCCTTGGAAAAATAATATTGTTCCTATATCCATATTCACTCATTCTTTCGTAGTAAATCATCTAACACATTGTCAGTCTTCCTTCCATTCATCCATTTATTCAAGCTTCACTGAATAATTCTTTATAAAAAGTACTGTCCTTGATTACAACATACCTAATCTTTTTCCTTAAAAAAATATAGCATCTAACGGGAGAGATAGACAAGTTGACAAGTAAGAAAAATAAAAGTAAAATGTGTTAATTGCTATAAAGAGTTCAAAGGAGGGAGGGATTAATTCAAGTAAGGGAAATCAAGGAAAGCTAAGGTAGAAAACTGTACAGTATTTGAATTGGGCCAAAGGACTCTGTAATTTGATATATTTTTTATATAAGCATATTAAATAAACAAAATACATGTTTCTCAAGCTTGAATAATATACAGATCTTTAAAAAATTTTTTGCTGATCCTCACTTTGACTTACTTTTATAACTTCTTTAACTTATATATAAAATTAAGAAATTCCTCATACTTATGACTCATATATACATAAAACAAAAAACAAATTAAATACAAATAAAACTAGAATTCAAATGACAATTAATTTACATGACATATGAATTTTGTTTTACAAAAATAAAACAATCTCACAATATGGATATGATTCTGACTCCACAGGTTCTTTTATGTCTATACTTACTCTGTGTCTCTCTTTCACCACTTGCCTCTACTTGAATACCTCTGAATTCTGTTCCATAGTATACCATCACATAATTTTATAATCATTTGGTATGAATACATAATACATGTGCATAGTCCACTTCGATTTTTTATTAACCCATAACAATTAAAATAATACTACTTGGTAACAACACAACCATAAATGCAAATATAACAACATATTGAAATTGTATGGCAGTATTTTTGCATAAGAGGGTTTATTCAAATCATTCAGAATATTTCCATTAGTCTGATTATAAATTACTGTGGATAATTCACAACCCCAAGACTACGCCCATAAATCCTATTTTGAGAAACACTGTCAATACACAAGCCAAAAATATACTGTAAAAAGGAAAATGGCTTAAAATTACAAAAATTATGCTGTATAAAATTCAGTGGAAGATTTCAGTTTTGAAACCTTCCCCCCCACTAAGTTCTAACATAGTTCAATTTTAATCTTATTTTTTGTCTGGATTCCAGGTGAAACTTCTAGTACCGGGCATGATGACTCTGGCTCCAGTCCCTTCTATAATATTTATAATCATTCTTTATAACCTGGTTATACTCAGAATCAGGTATATGATTCTGCATATTAAAAATACAAACCAGAGATGACGATTCAATAGTTCTGGAGTAATATCTAGGAATACTGTTTTAAAACTCTTTCTGGAAGGTTTTGATACACAACCACAGTTAAGAACTACTAAATTATAACGACAACTTTAAATTTTTAGTATAGATAAATATCTCATTAAAATGCATATCCCAGATTCTAGGCACGCAAACTGTGACTCCTTGGACTTAGGATGGAACATATGACTGATATTTTAACAAATATTTTGCTCTTCAAAATGAAGTCCATAGACCAGCAGCATGGATGTTACCTGGAAGCTTAGTAGAAATTCAGAATCTCAGGCCCAATCCCAGAATTAGAAATTGAATTTTATGAAGAACCCCCAGGTGAGTCACACACACATGAAAGTTTAGGAAGCACTTCTCTAGGTGATTCTGATACAGATAATTACATTTTAAGAAATGTAGTTCTGTGGCTGAGTGACTGCTGCTTACTTACTCTTCAAGTTTTAGGATAAGAACCTAAATTACTTAGTAGTAGGGATAAAGCTATGTAGTACCCCCCAAACAGCTAATGATGGTTATAATAATGATGATAAGGTGAAGCACAACAACAGCTAGGGAAAGGGACAGATAGCTGCCCTAAGATTCCCTCAACATCTTAAGTCAAAGGCTGATATTTAGGAGTTTTAGTGGAAAAACTCAAATCATATAAAAAGTAAGGAATTAAATTTTCTTTATGAAAAAGAATCTGATAATTTTAGACAACCTATACCTAGCTGAATTATAATACAAGAGATAAAATTAAATAGGTAGTGACATTTTAGTTAAATTTCATTCATTGTCTTAATGGGCTCTAATTAACCAGAAAGTAAAAAATTCACTGAATTTTATTGCCCACAATTAGTTGAAAAACTAACAAATGTAAGTCAAATTTTAAAAATAAGTCAAATCTGCATTTGCATAGGGAATAACAATGATTTTTGGCAAATGCAATTCTTAGAAGCTTATTTTCATTCTCCTACAGTGAAAGAAATAACATTTTCTATCATCATTTAAATTCATAGAATATTTCAATTTCTGAACAGGAGAACTGAATTAGTGGAGGCCACGTGGGGAGCAGGAATGAATCACAGGTCTTCTGGTCAGGGTAATAAAAGTAGAAGTATGATGGGGAGCCATAACCCCACCCCAGTAAGATGCCTCTCCCAACCTCAGGTGTTAGTTGAAGGCCAAATAGGGAACCTGAACTTCTATCCTCACCAGTTAGCAACAAGAGGTCATTTGCCCTTCTGTTGCCAGAGCAAGGTCAAAACAACCCACCCAAAACAGAAGGTTTAAATAAGACCTAGGGTGTCATAACATTATACTGAAAGTGTTCAGTTTGTATTAAAAAATCACTCATACCAAGAAATAGAAAAATCACAATTTGAATTAAAAAATAGATACCAATATCAAGATGATACAGATGTTAAAATTCACTGAAAAATATTTCAAAGAAGCTATCATAAAATGGAACAAGCAATTATGAATAAAATGAAAAAAAACCAAAAACTAGAAAGTCTCAACAAAGAAACAGAAGATAAAAAGAAGAATCAAATGCAAATTTTACTACTAAAAAGTACAATAAAGAAAATTTTAAAACCTATGGATAAACTGAATAGCATAATGGAGGAAACAAGAGGCAGTGAACTCAAATATAAAGCAATATAAATTATCTAATCTGTAAAACAGACAGAAAACAGATGTGTAAAAAAAAAAATCAGAGACTCAGAAACCTGTGGGACAAAAACAAAACATGTGATAACAATCATGTTATCAGGGTCCCAGAAGGAAAAGGATGGGACTAAAAAAGGAGTCAAAAAAATAATGTCTAAAAACTTCCCAAATTGGTCAAAGGCAAAACAAAGGATTCAAGAAGCTGAAAAAACCGAAAAGGATAAACCCAAAGAAATAAAACCAAGGCAGATCATAACCAAATATCTGAAAACTAAAAATGAAAAGAAAAAAATCTTGAACGTGACAAGAGAGCAACAACACTTTAACTACAGGGGGAAAATTCCAATGATAGCAGATTTCTCATGAGAAAACAGGGGGCCAAAAGGAAGTAGAACATTACTCAAGGGCTTAAAGAAAACTGTCAACCCAGAATTCTATACATGCCAAATATATTTCTGCTTTTATTAGATGAAGGAAAGCCAAGAATTTGACACTAAAAGATCAACTCTAAGAGAATGGTTAAAGGGAGTTTACTAAACAAAAAGGAATAATTTTTTTTTAAATAGGAACATTTGAATATCAAGTGTGAATAAAAAACAACAAAAAGTAAAACTATGGGTAAATACAATATATTTTCCTTCTCATAATTTCCTAAATTATGTTTGACAGTTGAAGGAAAAATTATAACACAATCTGATTTGGTTCTAAATATAGAGAGAGGAAAATTTATTACAAATGAGGGAAATAAAAAAGAAAAGGTCTTTATACTTCATTCAAACTGGGAAAATGCAATAGCAAAAGACTGTGGTAAATTGTTTATATATAATGAAATGCTTATAGCAACCTCTAAAGAAGTGAAGTGATACAAAAGGACACTAAAAAATAAAGATAAATCAAACTGAAATTCTAAAAAAATGTTCAATTAAAAACAGGATGGCAAGAAAAAAAATACCAAGTAGGTGAAAAACAGAGAGATCAAGCAGACAACAAAAAATAAAATGAGATCTTAAGTCCTGAGATATCAATAATTACAGAAAATGTAAACACCAATTAAAATATACAGATTGACACAGTGAACTGAAAAAACATAACCAAACTATACACTGTCTACAAGAAACTTACTTCAATTATATTGACATGGAAAAGCTGAAAGTAACAAGAATGACAAGATATATCATGCAAACATTAATCAAAAGAAAGCAGAAGAGGTTACATTAATATCAGATTAAAAAAAGAGTTCAGATAACCAGAGACAGAGAAGGACATTATGTAAAGATAAAAGGTCAGTCCACCAAGAAGACAGAGCAATCCCAAATGTGCATGCACCAAACAACAGGTCGCAAAATACATGAAGCAAAAACAGATAAAACTGAAAAGAAAAAAAGAGAGACTCCATGATGCTAGTAGATTTCAACACCTGTCTCTAGCAAATCAGTAAGGATACAGAAGAACTCAACACAACCATCAGCCAACAGAAACTAATCAACATTTATAGAATAATCTGCTAAACAACAACAAAACAGGCATTCTTTCCTAGCAGCCATAAAACATATACTAAGATAGATGATATCCTGGGCTAAAAAACAAACCTCAGTAAATTTAAAATAATTCAGATCATATACAATGTGTTCTCTAAACACAATGGAATCAAACTAGAAATCAATAAAAGAAAGATAATAGGAAAAAAATCTCCAAATGCTTAGAATTAAGCAACACACTTCTAATCCATGGGCCTAAGAAGTCATCACAAGGGAATTCAAAAAATACACTGAACTGAATGACACTGGAAATACAATAAATCAAAATATGTGGGAGCTTAGACATTGATTTGAAACTTTTCCTAAAGCAATGCCAAAAGGGAATTTATAGCACTAAATACATTAGAAAAAAGGAAAAGTTTCGAATCTATGTCTAAGTTCCCACTCTCAAGAACCTAGAGAAATAAGAGCAAAATAAATCTAAACCAAGTAGACAAAAAATAATAATAATAAAGAGCAGAAATTAATGAAATTAAAAACAGTAAAGCAATGGAAATAATCAATGAAACAAAAAGCAGTTTCCTTGAAAAGTTCAATAAAACTGAAAAATCTCCAGCAAAACTGACAAGAAAAAAAAGACAGGGAAGACCATTTAGCAATATTAGGAATTAAAAAGGAATATCACTACAGATCATGCAAACTTAAATGTGACAGTAACAATTTTACACAAGTATTTCTGACAACTTATGAAATGAACTAATTCCTCAAAAAGCACAAATTAGAGGGCTTCCCTGGTGGCGCAGTGGTTGAGAGTCCGCCTGCTGATGCAGGGGACACAGGTTTGTGCCCCGGTCCGGGAAGATCCCACATGCCGCGGAGCGGCTGCGCCCGTGAGCCATGGCCGCTGAGCCTGCGCGTCAGTAGCCTGTGCTCCGCAACGGGAGAGGCCACAACAGCGAGAGGTCCACGTACCACAAAAAAACACAAGCAAACAAAAAACAAACAAAAAAAAGCACAAATTAGAGCAATTCCCCAAATCTGAAGGAGATTGAATAGTTCTATAACTAGTAAGAAATTTTAATTAGTAATTTAAAAATTTCCAGAAAAGAAATCTTCAGGTCCATATGGTTTCACAAGAGAATTCTATCAAATATTTAAAGAAAAATTATCACCAATTCTAACAATCTCTTCCAGAAAATACAAGAGGGAAAACTTCCCAATTCATTCTATGAAGATAGGATTACCTGAGAGTGAAATCAGATAAAGACAATACAATAAAGAAACCCACGAAGTGTATACCCTAAAAACATATAACTTTTACTTGTCATTTTAACTCAATAAAGCTGGGAGGGGGAAAAAGGTATGCACCAATACTCCTCATGAATACTGATGTAAAAATCCTTAACAAAAGATTAGCAAATAGAATTCAGCAATATATAAAAAGACCAAGAGAGGCTTATTCCAGGAATGCAAGGCTAGCTCAATATTTGGAAATCGGTCAATGTAATTCACCATAGTAACAGGCTAAAACAGAAAACATGATCATATCAATTGATGCAGAAATAGCATTTGACAAAATTCAACATGCACTCATGATAAAAGCTATCAAAAATAGTATTAGAGAGTATTCTCTCAACTTCATAAAGATCAGCTACAAAAAGCCTACAAGAAACATTATACTTAATGGTGAAAGAATGAAGGCTTTCCCTCTAAGATCAAGAACAAGGCAAGCATGGCTGCTCTCATCCCTCTTCATGAACATAGTTTTCAAGTTCCAGCCAGTTCAAGAAAGCAAGAAAAAGAAATAAAGTCATGTAGATCAGAAAGGAAGAAATAAAACTTCCTTGTTTGCAGATAACATGATGGTCCACATAGAAAATCCCAAGGAATCTGCAAAGAAACTCACAGAAGTAATAACTCACAGAAGTTCAGTAATGTTGCAGCATATAAGATAAACATACAAAACTCAGTTGTATTTCTACACACTAACAATGAGCATGTGGAAGCTGAAAATGCAACACCATTTAAAATCACTCAATATATGATATACTGAGGTATAAATATAAAAAACAATTATAGAACTTGAATGCTAAAAACTACAAAATCCAGATGAAAGAAATAAAAGATCTAAGTAAACAGACATCCTGTGTTCATGAATTTTAATACTCAACATTGTAAAAATGTCAATTCACATTTTTATAAAACTCTGGCAAAATATTTTTGCAGATTTTGTTGACATGCTTATTTTAATATTTATATAGAAAGGCAAAGGGACAAGAATAGCTAAAGCAATTGTGAAAAAGAAGAATGAAGTGGGAGGAACCAGCCTACCCAATTTCAAGACCATATATATCTATAATAAAGACTATGTGGTATTTGCAGAGGGATGGAAATATAGATCAATGCAATAGAATAGAGAACACAGAAAAATAAACCCTTTAATATGTCCAACTGACTTTTGACAAATTTGTAAGTCAATTCAATGAAAGAAGGCCAACAAATAGTACTAGAGAACTGGATATCTACTGAGACAAAATTGAATCTCTACCTAAACTTCAAACCTTATACAAAAACTAACTCAAAACAGATCACACATTTATATTTACATGTAAAGTATAAAAGTTTACCCAAAAAAGGAGAAAATTCTTGGGATCTGGGACTAAGCAGTATGTTCTTAGATTTAATTTAGAAGTATGATCCATAATCACAGAACTAATAAATTGTGCTTCATCAAAATATAACCCATTTTCTACATGAAAGACTCTTACAAGCATGGAAATACAAGCTATAGACTGGGAGAAAACATTTACAAACCATATATCCAACAAAGGACTAGTTTTTAGAATAAATTTTTAAATGCTCAAAACTGAATGGTAAAAAAAAAATACATGAGAAAGTGTTAACAAATGGAAAATCAATTACTCTACTGGACCCAGGAGAGAAGTGAAATCTTGGAACGAACTACAACTCCAAAATTTCTATATAAGAAGTTCTTAGGGAATCCAAAAAGCAAGGGAGACAAAATCAAGGACACTAGAAAAATTTGAAGCCTCTGGTACCTACAGCCACAGCAAATGTCGATACAGCCTAACTCCTTATTGTATCAACATAAAACCTCATATTAAAGTCCTATCTACCTCAAGTACTATTACCCAATACACATGTCTAGCTTTCAACAAAAAATTTATAAGGCATGCTAAAAAGCAAGGGAAAATGTCTGAAGAGACAAAGTAACATTAGAACCAGACTCAGATGTGACAAAAATAATATGCTTATTAGATAAGAAATTTAAAATAACTATGATTAATATTTTAAGTGCACTAATGAAAATAGTAAACAACATGCAAGATGGGTAATGTAAGCAAAGAGATGAAAACATTAACAATGATTCAAATGGAAATGTTAGATATTAAAACCATTGTAAACAAAATGAAGAATGCATTTGATGTGTTCAGCAAGAGTCAATATAGCCAAGTAAACAATCAACGAACATCAACACAGGTTACTAGAAACTTGCCAAACTTATATACAACGAGAAAAAAAAAAGGCAGGGGAGAATATCCAAGGATTGTGGGATAGTTTCAAAAGGTGTAACATACTTATAAGTGGAATGCCAGAAGAGAGAACTGAATAGGAGTATTTGAAGCAATAATGGCTAAAAACTTCCCAAAATTAATGACATACACCAAACCACAGATCCAGGAAGCTCAGAGACACCTAGGAGGGGGAAATATACAAAATCGACACCTAGCTTTATCATACTCAAACTGCAGAAAACCAACAGCAAAGAGAAAATCTTGAATAAATCCAGGGGTAGAGGGGAAGCCCCCTTACCTACAATACCTTTAGAGAAAAAAAGGATAAGGCTTATGATGGACTTCTCATCATAAACCATGCATGAAAGAATAAGAGTGGAGTGAAATAATCAAAGTGCTGAGAGGAAAATACCCTCATCAACCTAGATTTGTATATCCAAAGAAATTATGCTCCAAGAGTGAGGAAATGAAAACACTGTCAGAGTGAGCACAGTGATGCAGCCACTATGGAAAACAGTATAGAGATTCCTCAAAAAATTAAGAATAGAACTACTATATGACCCAGCAATTCCACTCCTGGGTATATATCCAAAAAAAACCCAAAAAAACCAAACCTCTAATTTGGAAATACATACACACCCCAAGCTTCATAGCAGCACTATTTACAATAGCCAAGATAATGTAAGCAACCCAAGTATGCATCAACAGATGAATGGATAAAGATGTGATACAAACACAAACACACACACACACACACACACACACACACAATGGAATATTACTCAGCTATAAAAAGAATGTAATTCTGCCATTTGCAGCAATGTGGATGGACCTAGAGATAATCATACTAAGTGAAGTAAGTCAGATAGAGAAAGACAAATACTGTATGGTATCACTTGTATGTGGAATCAAAAAAATAATACAAGTGAATGTATACAGCAAAACAGAAACAGACTCACAGATATAGAAAACAAACTAGTGATTACCAGATGGGATAGGGAACATGGGAGGGACAAATTAGGAGTATGGGATTAAGAGATACAAATTACTATGTGTAAAATAGATAAGCAACAGGATATATTGTATAGAACAGGGAATTATAGCCATTATCTTGCAAGGACTTTTAATGGAGTATAATCTATAAAAAATACTGAATGACTATACTGTAGACCTGAAACTAATATAATATTGTAAAGCAACTATAATTTAAAAAAACACTCTCAGAAAAAATTTTTAAATTAAGAATTTTTTTTGCTAGTAGAGCTGCATGGCAAAAGAAAATGTTGAAAATTTTTCAGGGAGATGGAATCTACATTAAAAACAAGAAGAACTTGGGCTTCCCTGGTGGTGCAGTGGTTGAGAGTCTGCCTGCCAATGCAGGGGACACGGGTTCGTGCCCTTGTCTGGGAAGATCCCACATGCCGCAGAGAGGCTAGGCCCGTGAGCCATGGCCGCTGAGCCTGCGCGTCTGGAGCCTGTGCTCCGCAACAGGAGAGGCCACAACAGTGAGAGGCCCGTGTACCACAAAAAAAAAAAAAAAAAAAAAAAAAAGAAGAACTTGCGAGAAGGAATAAATGAAGGTAAAACAACATATTTTCTTTTTCTTAATTGATCTAAAAGATAAATGTCTATTCAAAGTAGTAATAATAACAATGCACTGTGTAATTATTGTAAATAGATGAATTAAGTGGCAACAATGTCATAAGGGACAGGAAGAAAAATTTGGGAATATTCCATTATAAGCCATATTTGAAGTAATATATGTTATTTTAAAATTTTTATTGAGACATAATTGACATATAACATTGTGTAAGATTGAGGTGTTGGTTTGATACATTTATATAGTATACTATGATTACTACAGTTATGTTAGCTAACACATTTATCACTTCACATAATTATCATTTCTTTTTTGTATGGAGAATAGTTAAGATCTAGTCGCTTAGCACCTTTGAAGTTCGTAATACAGTATTGTTGACTATAATCATTATGATGTGCATTAGATCTCCAGAACTTATTTATCTACTAGTTTCAAGTTTGTACCCGTAAAAAACGTCTCCCCAATTCCTCCATACCCTAGCTCCTCATAACACCATTCTACTGTGTTTTTACAAGTTCAGGTTAGATTCCACATATAAGGGATATCATACAGTATTTGTGTTCCTCTGCCTCACTTGTCTCACTTAGCATAATGCCCTCAAGGTCCATCCATGTTTTTGCAAATGGCAGGATTTCCTTCTTTCTTATGGCTGAAATATTTCTTTGCACATATAAACTACATCCTCTTTATCCACTGATGGACTCAGATTGTTTTGATATCTTGGTATTGTGAATAATGCTGCAATGAACATGGGTGTACAGATATCTCTTTGAGATAGTGATTTCAATTCTTTAAATACATACTCAAAAGTGGGATTGCTGGATCATATGGTAGTTCAATTTTTAATTTTTTGAGAAGCCTCCATACTCTTTTCCATAATGGCTACATCAATTTACTTCCCCACCAACAGTATTTAAATGTTCCTTTTTATCCATATCCCAAACAACATTTTTTATCTCTTAGTCCCTTTTATGAAAACAGGTGTAAGGTAATATCTCATTGTGGTTTTGATTTGCATTTCCCTGATGATTAGTAATGCTGAACATCTTTTCATGTATCTGTTGGCCATTTGCATGTCCTCTTTGGAAAAATGTCTATTCATGTTCTTTCCCCATTTTTAAACTGGATTATTTGGTTTTTTTGCTATTGAGTTGTATACATTCTTTATATATTTTGGATATTAGTCCCTTTTCGGATATATGGTTTGTGGATATTTTCTCCCATTCCCTAGGTTGCCTTTTCAATTTACTATTTCCTTTGCTGTGCAGAAGCTCTTTAATTTAATATAGCCCCACTTGTTTATTCTACATTGTCAAGGATCTTTCTCCCTATGTTTTCTTCTAGTAGTTTTACAGTTTTGGGTTTTGCATTTAAATCTTTGATCCATTTCAAGTTAATTATTGTGAGTGGCATAAGACAGGGGTCCAATTTCATTCTTCTGCATGTGGATACCAGTTTTCCCAACACCATTTATTGAAGAGAGTGTCTTTTCCTCATTGGGTGTTCTTGGTGACCTTGTTAAAAATTAGTTGTTGGGGTTTATGTCTGAGCTCTTTATTCTGTTACATCTATATGCTTGTTTTTAGGCCAGTACCATACTGTTTTGATTTCTATAGCTCTGAAATAATGCTTGAAATCAGGTATTGTGATGCCTCCACCTTTGTTCTTTCTCAGGATTGTTTTGGCTATTCAGGGTCTTTTGTGGTTCCAAACAAATTTGATAGTTTTTTCTATTTTGGTAGAAAAAGTCGTTGGAATTTTGATTGGAACTACATTGACTCTGTAGATTGCTTTGGGTAGTATGGCCATTTAAACAATATTAATTATTCCAATCCAAGAACATGGGATATCTTTCCATTTATGTCTTCTTCAGTCTTTTTAATCAATGTTTTATTGTTTTTGATGTACAGGTTTTTCAGCACCTTGGTTAAATTTATTGCTAAGTGTTATATTGCTTTTGATGTTATTATAAATGGGGTTGCTTTCTTAATTTTTCTTTCAGATACCTGTTTATGTATAGAAATACAAAGGTTTCTGTATGCTGATTTTGTATTCTGCAACTTTATTGAATTCATTTACGAGTTCTAAAAAATTTTTAGTGGGGTCTTCAGGTTTTCTGTGCATAAGATCATGTCATCCGCAAACAGATAATTTTACTTCTTCCTTTCTAATATGTATGCCTTTTATTTCTTTTTCTTGTTTAACTTCTCTGGCTAGGACTTCCAGAATTATGTTGAACAGACATGGCAAGAGTGAGTAGCCCTGTCTTCTTCCTGATCTTATAGGAAAGGATTTTAAATTTCACCGTTGAGTATGTTACCTGTTAGCTTGTCATATATGACCTTTTTTATGCTGAGGAACATTCCTTCTATACCCAATTTGTCAAGTGTTTTTCTCATGGAAGGATGTTGTATTTTCTTGAATGCGTTTCTGTAGCTATTTTTTATCTTTCATTCTATCTATTTTATCTTTCATTCTATGGTGTATCACAGAATTGATTTGTGTATGGTGAACCATTCTTGCATTCTGGGGATAAATTCCACTTGATCATGGTGAATGATCCTTTTAATGTACTGTTGAATTCAGTTTGCTAATATTATGTTGAGAACTTTTCCATCTATATTCAACAGGATATTGGTCTGTAATTTTCTTTTCTTTTAGTGTCTTTAATAGGCTTCTGTATCAGAGTAATGCGTGCCTCATAAAATGAGTTTAGGAGTATTCCCCCCTCTTCAATTTTTCTGGAAGAGTTTGAGGAGGACTGGTATTAATTATTTAAATGTTTGGTAGAATTCACTAGTTAAACCATCTGGTCCCAGTCTTTTCTGTGTTGGGAGGTTTTTAATTACTGATTCAGTATCCTTACTCATCTGTTTAGATTTTCTATTTCTTCATTTTTTGGTCTTGGTAGATCATATGTTTGGAGGAAATATATCCATTTCTTCTAGATTATCCAGTTTGTTGGCACATACTTGTTGGTAGTAGTCTCTCATAATCCTTTTTATTTCTGTGGTAGCAGTTATAATGTTTTCTCTTTCAATACTGATTTTATTTGAGTCCTCTCTCTTCTTATCTTGGTTAATCTAGCTAAATATTTATCTATTTTGTATATCTTTTCAAAGAACAGCTAGCTCTTAGTTTCACTGATCTTTTCTATTGTTTTTCTGGTCTCTATTTCATTTATTTCTTCTCTTCTCTTTGTTATTTCCTTCCTTCTGCTAACTTTAGGCTTAGTTTGTTCTTCTATTTCTAGTTTCTTAAAGTGTAAAGTGAAATTATTAAGGTCTGTCTCATTTTGTAATGTAGGCATTTATCACTACAAACTTCCCTCTTAGAACTGCTTTTGCAGACTTTCATAAGTTTTGATATATTATGTTTCCAATTTCATTTGTTTCAAGATATTTCTTGATTTCTCTATTGATTTCTTCTTTAACCCATTGGCTGTTCAAGATCATGTTGTTTAATCTCCACATATTTGTGAATTTTCCAGCTTTCCTCTTGTTATTGATTTTTAGTTTCATACTGTTGTGGTCAGGAGATATTTGGTATGATTTCAATCTTCTTAAATGCTAAGACATGTTTTGTGATGTATCATGTGATCTCTCCTAAAGTATGTATGTTCCATGTGCACTTGAGAAGAATGTATATTCTGCTCCTGTTGGGTGGAATGTTCTGTGTATGTCTGTTAGATCCATTTAGTCTAAAGTGTCATTCAGGTCCATTATTTCTGCAATGATCTTCTGTCTGGATGATTTACTCATTGCTAAAAAAGTAGGTACTGAAGTCCCCTACTATTATTGAATTGCTGTTTTTCCCTTCATATCTGTTAACAATTGCTTAATATACTTAACTGCTCCAATATTTGATATGTATATGTTTACAACTATTATATCCTCTTGATAAATTGACCCCTTTATCATTATATAATGAACTATTTGTCTTTTGTTAGTGTTGGACTTAAAGTATATTTTGCTGATACAGGTATAGCTACCCTTGCTCTTTTTTGGTTTCCATTTTCTTGACATATCTTTTTCCATCCCTTCACTTACAACCTGTTAGTGTCCTTAGTGTATGGTATTGGAAAGTAGACTTACATTCATTGTAAATGCATATTGAAAAACCACTACAAACTTTCTAAAGAAGTATAACTGATATGCTAGGAGAAAAGAGAAAACAAAATCATACAAAATGCCCAATTAAAACCAGAGAAGGTAGAAAAGGGGGAAGAAAAGATTTAAAGAATAAGTGCAATGTTTAGAAAACAGTTACAAATATGGTAGATATTAATTCAACTATTCAACAATTACATGTAAATGTCTTTGTTGACAAATTAAAAGATAGAGATTTTCAAAGTAGATAAGAAAAATAACTATGTGTTATTGAAACAAAAACTCTTAAAAATACTGACAGTGTTCCACTCTGTGATATTTATCCAAAGAAAATGAAAACACTAATTCAAAAAATATATGCACCTCAAGGTTCATAACATTACTTACAACAGCCAAGATACGGAAGCAACCTAAGTGTCCAACAACAGATGAGTAAATAAAGAAGTTGTGGGAGATATATACAATGGAATATTACTCAGCCATAGAAAGAATGAAATTTTGTCATTTGTGACAACATGGATGGACCTGGAGAGTACTAGATTTAGTGAAGTCAGACAGAGAAAGACAAATACTGCATGTTTTCACTTATATGTGAAAGGAGAAAGATATACATATGATGCTAACACTAATCAAAAGAAAGCTAAAGTAGCTATATTAACTTAAGACAAAGCAGACATCAGAACAATAAATATTATCAGGGATAAGGATGGGCATAAAATAATGATAAAAAGGTTATTTCTCCAAGAAGATGTAACATCTTAATGTATATGCACGTAACAGCAGACATTAAGGGCTTCCCTGGTGGCGCAGTGGTTGAGAATCTGCCGCTAATGCAGGGGACACGGGTTGGAGCCCTGGTCTGGGAGGATCCCACATGCCGCGGAGCAACTAGGCCCGTGAGCCACAACTACTGAGCCTGCACGTCTGGAGCCTGTGCTCCGCAACAAGAGAGGCTGTGACAGTGAGAGGCCCGCGCACCACGATGAAGAGTGGCCCCCGCTTGCCATAACTGGAGAAAGCCCTCGCACAGAAACAAAGACCCAACACAGCAAAAATAAATAAATTAATTAACAAGACATTAAAATACATGAAAAAAACTGATAGAAATGCAAGTATGAAGAGAAGAATTTATTAATATAGCTGGAGACTCTAACACCCAGGCAGAAAGTCAGAATACAGGTGACCAGAATAGCAGCATCAATCAACTTGATGTAATTGACATTTATAGATTACTCCAAATAAAAACAGCAAAATTATATTCTGTTTAGGCTCACATGAAATATTCACTAAGACAAACACATTCTGGAATAAAACATACCTTAACAAATTCTAAAAGTAGGAATTACATAAAGTGTGTTTTCAAAATATGATGGAACTGAACTAGAAATCAAATACAGAAAGATAGCTGGGAAATTCCCACACATTTAGAGATACATATCTAAATAAAACATGGTTCAAAGAAGACATCTCAAGAAGATTTTTTATATATTTTAACTAAATGAAAGCAGAACTACTCAAAATTTACAGGACACAGTGAAAGCAGGGCTAAGAGGAAAATTTATAGCACCAAAGTGAATATTTGAGAAAATAAAACAAACACATGGTTACCAAAGGGGAAAGGTGGTGGTGCTTGGATAAATTAAGAATTTGGGATTAACATACACACACTAGTATATACAAAATAGATAATCAACAATTACCTACTGTATAGCACAAGGAACTATATTCAATATTGTATAATAACCTATATGGGAAAAAAAACTAAAAAAAAATGTATATATGTGTGTGTGTGTGTATATATATATATATATATATATATATATACATATATATATATATATATATATATAACTGAACCACTTTGCTGTACACCTGAAACTAACACAACATAATATGCTGTAAATCAACTATACCTCAATTTAAAATAAAACTTTAAAAACAAGAGTTTTAAAACCAATAATCTAATATTACACCTTGGGAAACTAGAGAAAGAAGAGCAATTTAATATTAAAGCAAGAAGAATAAAGGAAAGAGTAAAACATTAGAGCAAAAGTAAAAAAAATAAAAAATAGAGAAAATCAACAAAACCAAAATATTGTTCTTTAAAAAGATTAATAAAATTGATAAACCTCTAGCCAGGCTAATCAAGAGCAAAAGAGAGAAAACACAAATTACCAATGTCAGAAACAAAGGAGGATCATCATGCTACTCCCATGAATACTAAACGGATCATTAAGGAATACTATGAAAAATTCTATGTCCACAAGTTTGATAACCTATAAGAAATGGCCTGAGTCCTTGAAAGACACAAACTACTAAAACTCACACAAAGAAAAGTAGATAATCTGAATAGGTGTTGGGAGGTGGAGATATTGAATAATATCCTTTGAACTGAGAGGGAACTTTAAGACCAAAAAATGAAGCAGGCATCTCCAGAAAGTGTAATTATGAAGTTTACTGTAGTTATCTCACACAAAGGCAGGACTGGGTGGACAATGATTCAGAGGCATTTGCAGCTGCACTCCAAGAGGATGAAAGGGGTGCCTAGAGATATAAAAGGGCCAAAGGTAAAAATAGAATCTGCCTACCAAGTGAGAAGCATGTCCGTACCAACAGGAACAAGGGTTTCCCCCCACCCCGGGGGTCTCATGACCATTAAGCATCTGTATCAGCAAAAGGCATTCTTCTAGTTTTCATAAGGGCAAGGGTAGAAGTTGATTGGGGACTTATCTGCATCTGTATCAGCAAAAGGCATTCTTCTAGTTTTCATAAGGGCATAAGGGTAGAAGTTGATTGGGGACTTATCTGGTTTGGGCATATTCCTTGTGAGTAGGCTAAAGCTCAGTCCCACAGAAAGAGGAAGAATTAGGACTTCAGGCCTAAGATGGAGCTAACAAAATGGAATCAGTGTGGTTCAGTCACACGGTAGGACTATACCTATTAAAGAAACTGAATGAATTAATAACTTTTAAAAAAAAATAAAAGAAAGAAAGCAACAGGCCCAGATGGGTTCATTAGTGAACTCCACTAAACATTTAAGGAAAAGAAAATACCAATTATCTATAATCTCTTCCAGAAAATAGAAGCAGAGGCAACACTTTCTAACTCATGCTATGAGGCTAACATTAGCCTAATACCAAAACCAGACAAAGACATCACAAGAAAGGAAATCAATAGACCAATGATTCTCATGAGCATACCTGCAAAAATCTTCAACAAAATATTAACAAATCAAATTTTTAAAATGTATAAAAATAATTCTACACTACAACTCAACGTGATTTATTCTAGGTATGCAAGGCTAGTTCAGTAGCCATGGACCACCTGGCCTGAGAATCATAAACTAGAGACATCCTTTCTCCTGAAACAAAGATTAAGAAATGTCACGAGATGATGATTAATCCAGCCTCTATGTTCTTCCCCCTTATAAAAAAACTCTAATTCAAAGACCAAGTTGGAGTAAATCTGAGACACGTCTCCCACTTCCTTGCCGCCCTACAAATAAGCCCTAACTTGGCTTCAAACAACCACTATCAGAGTTTGGCTTTCTGCGCCGTGGGCACACGAGCCCTTGCTCAATAACAAAAACTCTCAGTAAACTAGGAACAAAGAGGAACTTCTTCAACTTGATAAAGAATAGCTACAGGGGCTTCCCTGGTGGCGCAGTGGTTGAGAGTCCGCCTGCCGATGCAGGGGACACGGGTTCGTGCCCCGGTCCAGGAAGATCCCACATGCCACAGAGCGGCTAGACTCGTGAGCCATGGCTGCTAAGCCTGTGCTTCCGGAACCTGTGCTCCGCAACAGGAGAGGCCACAACAGTGAGAGGCCCGCGTACAGCAAAAAAAAAAAAAAAAAAGAATAGCTACAAAAATGCTTCAACATCACACTTAATGGTGAGAATACATGCTTGTCCCCTAAGATCAGAAACAAGGGAATGATGTCCCCTCTCATCACTCCTATTCAACATTGTATTAGATGATGTAGCTAATGTAATATGAAAATTAAAAAGAAATAAATGATACATTGATTGGGAAAAAAGAAATTAAAATGTCTATGTTCATAGAAGACATGATTGTCTATGTAGAAAATTCGAAAGAACTGACAAAAACAACCTCCTAAAACTAATAAGCAATTTTAGTAAGGTTTCAGGATACAGGACAATTGCTGTCAATTGCTTTACTAAGTACCAGAAATAAACAAATGAAATTTAAATTTAAAAACACAATATCATCTATAATAGCACCAAAAAATGAGATGCATGGATATAATTCTAACAACATATGTACAAGATCTATATGCAGAAAATTTCCATGGGTTAGTAATGCGACAGGGAGGGAGGAGAGTGAGTGTAACTACAAAGGTACAGCACAAAAAAGATCTCTGTAATAATAGAACAGCTTCTTATTTTGATTGTAGTGGTGTTTACATGAGTGTTCACATATGATAAAATTGCATTATTTATGGCAGACTCAACTACAAACACACACACACACACACACACACACAAATGAGTACATGTAAAGTGAGTGAAATCTGAAACTGTGAGTAGTACAATGTTGATCTCTTGGTTAATATTGTACTATAGCTATATAAGATATTATAATTGGAGAAAACTGGGTGAAGGGAACACAGAACCTCTCTGTACTATTTTTGCAACTTCCTGCAAATATACAATTATTTCAAAATAAGAAGTTTTCTAAAAAGTGAAATAACAACAAACAAAGCCTGAGAGAATTCATCCCAATAAACCTACAGTAAAATAAAGAATAAAGAATATTCTTAGGAAGAAGAAAATGAATCCAAACAGAATTACAGAAAGAGATAAGGATCAGAAGAAAGAATGGTAAAAATATATTAATATAAACTGAATATTGAGATTATAAACTATATTAGCAATACATTATGGAGTTTAAAGTGAATCTAGAAATAAAACACATGGTATCAATTATACAAAAGGCAAGAGGGATGGTAAATGGAGATAAACATTAAGTTACTGTCATTATCAAAGAAGTGACAAAAGAAATACTGTTTTAGACTGAAATAAGTGAAGCTTCTATGTTGAAACCTCTAAGTTAAACCCTCAAACAAAAGGGAAAAAATACATATTAACTTCACATAGAGAAAATAGGATAATCAAAAGTTTAAATCAAAAGAAAGGGAAATTAAAAAGAAATATAAAAATTAGAGTGAAATAAAAAACATTAAGATAGTAGATATAAACCCAGATATATCAGTAAACTATATTAAATGTAAATGTACCAAGTACAAGCCCAAGATTGTCAGACTAATTTTTTAAAGTATATGTTTACAAAAAAGAACATAGAGAAATTGACAGTAAAACAATAGAAAAATACACACCATACAAACACTAACCAAAGAAAGCTGGTATAGCTATATAAATATCAACAATGTATATTTTAAAACAAGATACATTACTAAAGAGAAAGGGGATATTTCATACTGATAAAGGAATAAATAAATATATATAACAATTCCAAATCTGTATGCATCCAACAATTTAGCTTCAAAACATATAAATTGTTAGCATTAAAAAGAGAAGTATCCCTCTACTTCACTTCACTGTGCAGCAGAAACTAACAACATTGTAAACAACTATACCCCAATAAAAAAAAAGAGAGAGAAAGAGAGGTAGTCAGATCTATAATCATAGTGGGATATTTTAACACTCCTCAATACTACATGGAACAAATACAAATAGAGGTCAGTAATAATTTAAAAATCCAAACAACACAATTAACAAACC
Organism: Neophocaena asiaeorientalis asiaeorientalis; assembly: GCF_003031525.2. NCBI lineage: Eukaryota > Metazoa > Chordata > Mammalia > Artiodactyla > Phocoenidae > Neophocaena > Neophocaena asiaeorientalis. The sequence continues at coordinate 1,071,600 of NW_020175533.1, read as the reverse complement.
TGGTCTAATTTACATATATAACATGCACCCAATAACAGATGAGTAAAAATTCAGTTTTTGTGCACATTTACCAAAAGTGTCCATATTCAGAATCATAAAACAAGTCTTAACAAATGAAAAAAGAACTAAAATCATATAGACTATAATCTCTCCACAGTAGTATTTCATTGTTTACTAACAATAAAAAGATAAATAGAAAACCTCCAACTGCTTGGAAATTAAGTCATTTATAAATAACACAAGAAATCATGGAGAAATTATAACAGATTTTAGCTTCACATTAATAAGGATAAGACATACCTACAATCTCCAAATACAGCTAAAACAGTATAATTTACAGGAAAAATTTTAGCCTTAAATTCATTTGTTATAATGAAGAAATATTAAATTAATTACATGAGATTCCATCTCAAGAATCTAGTTAAAAGATAGTTAATCAGACACAACAAAAGTTGCAAAGAGTAGTCATCAATGAACTAGAGCGACATACGTTGTTCAACTGAGGAAGTCAACAAATCCAACAAAATGATAAATCTATCAAAATCACAAAAATGATAAATATGCAGATTGATCATGAAAAATGATTACTCAAAAATCACCAATATCAAGAATGAAGAACTGATCTTCTCTATCCATTCATCAGTTGATGGACACTTAGGTTGCTTTCATGTCTTGGCTATTGTAAATAGCACTGCTATGAACATTGGGGTGCATGTATCTTTTTGAATCGAGTTTTCAGCTTTTCTGGGTATATGCCCAGAAGTGGAATTGCTAGATCATATAGTAGCTCTGTTTTTACTTTTTTAAGGAACCTCCATACTGATTTTTCATAGTGGCTGCACCAATTTACAGTCCCACCAACAGTGTAGGAAGGTTCGCTTTTCTCCATACCCTCTGCAGCATTTATTATTTGTAGACTTTTTGATGATGGCATTCTGACCAGTGTGAGGTGATACCTCATTGTGGTTTTGACTTGCTTTTCTCTAATAATTAGCGATCATCATACACAAAAATAAACTAAAAATGGATTAAAGACCTAATGTAAGACTGATACTGTAAAACTCTCAAAGGAAAACAGAAGAACAGCCTTTGACATAAATTGTAGCAATATCTTTTTCGATCCATCTCCTAGAGTAATGGAAATAAAACAAAAGTAAACAAATGGGACGTAATTAAACTCAAAAACTTTGGCACAGCGAAGGAAATCATAAACAAAATGAAAAGGCAACCCACAGAATGGGAGAAAATATTTGCAAATGAAGCAACTGACAAGGGATTACTCTCCAAAATCTACAAACAGCTCATGCAGTTCAATACCAAAAAAACCACAAACAACCCAGTGCAAAAATGGGCAGAGGACCTAAATAGACATTTCTCCAAAGAAGACATACAGATGACCAAGAGGCACATGATAAGATGCTCAATATCACTAATTATCAGAGAAATGCAAATCAAAACCACGAGATATCACCTCACACTGGTCAGAATGGCCATCATCAAAAAGTCTACAAACAACAAATGCTGGAAACGTTGTGGAGAAAAGTGAAAACCATGGTTCGAAAGGATACATGCACCCCCAACGTTCACTGCAGCACTGTTTACAATAGCCAAGACACGGAAGCAACCTAAATGTCCATCGACAGGAATGGAAAAAGAAGATGTGGTACATATATACAATGGAATTAAAAAGAATGAAATAATGCCATTTGCAGCAACATGGATGGACTGGAGGTAATCATACTACGTGAAGTAAGTCAGACAGAGAAAGAAAAATATCATATGATACCACTTATATGTGGAATCTAAAAAAATGATATAAATGAACTTATTTACAAAACAGAAACAGACTCACAGACTTAAAAAACAAATTTATGGGTTACCAAAGGGGAAAGGGAAGAGGGGAAGGATAAATTAGGAGTATGGGATTAATGAATATACACTACTATATATAAAACAGATAAGCAATAAGGATTTACTGTATAACTCAGGGAACAATATTCAATATCTTATAATAACCTATAATGGAAAATAATCTGAAATATATATATATATAACTGAATCACTTTGCTTTACACCTGAAACTAACACAATATTCTAAATCAGCTATACCTCAATTTAAAAGAGAGAAAAAAATGAATGAAAAACAGGAAATTACTATAGACAGTATTGTTAAGGCCAATAAATTTAAAAATTTTGATGAACAGGATAAATTTCTACCAAAACATAACTTACCAAAACTGACTCAAGGAAAAAAAGAATATCTGAATATTCCTAAACCTATTAAAGAAATGAATATGCCATTTAAAATCTTCCTACAGAGAAAAACCCAGGCCCAGATTGCTTTACTGATGAAGTGTTTTTCAAATTTTAAGAAAGAAATAACACCAATCTTTCACAAGTATTTGTAGAGTATAGAAAAGAGGAAACATTCCCCCATTCCCCCCCATTTTATAAGGTCAAAATAACTATGACATAAGAACCTAGCAGGGAATTCAGAAGAAAGGCAACTTACATGCAAAGCTCTTTTTAACATAGATATAAAACTCTTAACCAGCTTATTAGCAAAATATTAGCAAATCCAGCACATATATTAATGCTAATACATCACAAAAGTTGTATTTATTCTGGGAATACAAGGGTCATTTAACACGCAAAAATCAAGTGATGTTATTTACCACATTAATAGGTAAAAAAGAAAAAAATAATATGATCATCACAAAAGAGGCATAAGAACTATGTGATAAAATTTAACACCATTCATGATTTTAAAATATATATGCTTATAACAAATTAGGAGCACAAGAAACTTCCTTAAACTAATAAAGAATATCTATTTTAAAATGTGCAGCAAACATACACTTAAAGGTGAAATAATAAAAATATTTTCCCTAAGATCAGTAAGTAGACAAGAAAAGCATTGTCCTTGGACATTTTATTCAATATTGTACTGGAAGTCTATGATGGACAGATTCCAAGGTAGTCCCCACAATCACCACCTCCTGATATCCTTGCCCTTGCATAATCCCCTTCCCCTTCAGTGTGCACAGGACCTGTGATTTGCTTATAACCAACGGAATATGGCAAGGGTCATGAGATGCCACTTTCATTACTAAATTACATGTGATTGTAACATTCATCTTGTGAGAAGACTCTCTCCTTTACTGGCTCTGAAGAAGGAAGCTGCTAGGTTGTCAGATGTCCTATGGAGAAAGGCATATTGGAAGCAATTGACAGTGGTCTCTGGTCAACAGCCAGTAAAAACTAAGGCTCTCGATGCATCAACTTGCTAGGGAATAGAATACTGCCAACAACCAAATAAGTTTTGAAAATGGATCCTTTCCCAATCAAGCCTCAGATGAGGTCACAGCCCTGGCAGTCACCTTAACTGTAGTTTGTGAGATCCTGAAACAGAAGCTCATCTAAGCCACACCTGGTTCCCTGACCTACAAACTCTTGAGATAAGAAATGCATGTTGTTTTAAGCCACTAAGTTTGTGTAATTTTGTCACACAGCAATAAATAACTAATACAACAGGCGGGGGAAGGGGAAGCTGGGACGAAGTGAGAGAGTAGCATTGACATATATACACTACCAAATGTAAAATGGAAGGCTAGTGGGAAGCCACTGCATAGCACAGGGAGATCAGCTCGATGCTTTGTGATGACCTAGAGGGGTGGGATAGGGAGGGTGTGAGGGAGGCTCAAGAGGGAAGGGATATGGGGATATATGTATACATATAGCTGACTCACTTTGTTGTACAACAGCAACTAACAACACTGTAAAGCAATTATACTCCAATAAAGATGTAAAACAATTAATAATAATAAATAAATGCTCCAGTACTCCAACAGTGCAGTGAAAAAAAAAAAAAAAACTAATAGAAGGTCCTAACCCCAGTGCAATAATAAAAAGAAATAAATATAAATACATATAAAACTAAAGAAGGAAATAAAACTGTCATTATTTGAAGACGGCATGACTGTGTACATAGGAAAATCTACAATAGATAAACAATTTGAATTATTAAATGAATTTAAGTAAAGTCATTGGACACAAAGTCAACATATAAAAATAAATTATATTCCAACAAAAATATTAAAAATAATATATTGTAATATAATTATCATTACGTACAATTTACAATATATTATCCTTTTATCATTATGTACAATTTTCAATAGCATTTAAAATTATCAAATATTTATGACTAAACATAAAAATATAGAAGACCTCTACAGAGAAATCTATAAATGTCATTTAGAGAAATCAAAGAATACCTAAGTAAGTGGTGGGATATATACCATGTTTGATTCCCTGACTGTGTGTGATTCAGGCAATGAATCAATATGTCATCATTGTTAATGACAACCAATCGATATTGCCATTCCCCATCATCATGGGGAATGTCAGTTCTCCCCAAATTGATCTACAGATTCAAGATATTTCCAATCAAAATCTCAGATGTGTTTGTGGAATTTGACAAGTTATTTCTAAAATTTACAAAATTTTAAACGTTTTAAAATTAAAGAATTAAATTTTAAAAATTAAAATTAAAGAATCAAATTAAAGAATATCCATTAAATTGAATACTACATAACAATTAAAATAATAAACTATGGCTACATGCAACATGAATGAAACTTACAAATATAATGTTGAGCAAAAGAAGCCAAATAGGGACTTCCCTGATGGCACAGTGGTTAAGAATCCACCTGCCAATGCAGGGGACACAGGTTCGAGCCCTGGTCCGGGAAGATCCCACATGCCAGGGAGCAACTAAGCCCGTGTGCCACAACTACTGAGCCTGTGCTCTAGAGCCCACGAGCTACAACTACTGAAGCCCACGTGCCTAGAGCCCATGCTCCGCAACAAGAGAAGCCACTTCAGTGAGAAGCCCACGCACAGCAATGAAGAGTAGCCCCCACTCGCCACAACTAGAGAAAGCCCACGCAGAGCAACAAAGACCCAATGCAGCCAAATTAATTAATTAATTAAATTTATTTTTAAAAAAAGAAGCCAAATACAAGTAAGTAGATATGTACAATTCCATTCCTATAACTGTCAAAAACAACAAACAAAACTAATCTATAATGTTTGAAATCAGAATAGTGTTACACTTGGGGGTTAGGTAGTGATTAGAAGGTAACACAGAGGGATTTCTGTGGCTTTAGCAATTTTCTGTTTCTTGAATTGTGCATTTGTTACATGGATGTAAAATTATTTCAAGGCATACACTTTAATATTTACACAGTTTCTTGGCAGTTTGGTAACATTTGCACACACCCCAAAAAAAGAATAAGGAAACTTTTTATGTACTAATAAGGAATGATCTTGAGAACATGTAAAGGGAGAAAAACAAGGTACAAAACTGTTTGTATAATGTGCTACAACTTATGAAACAGAAATATATGATACTTTCATATTTGTCTATAAATACATAAAGAAGAAAATTATGCTACATATAATATTTGCTTATATGTGTACAGAATGAATCTCTAGAAAGACACAAGAAATTAATAACACTGCTTGGCTCTGCGGATAGACACTGAGTGTCCAGGGGACAGGAGGGGAAGAAAGATTCTTCACTGTACATACAACTTTTATCTTTTGACTGTCAAACCAGGCAAATATGTTAATTACTTAAGAAAATTTTAAAAGAAAAGTAATTCAGATTATCTTTATAAAGCAATAAAATATTTTAAATTTGGGTTATAAATAGTGTCCCCCAAAGCCAACTCTGATGGGTCAAGTCTGCTAGAGATTTCAGAAATAAGGTTCTTAATAACATATTCCTTCCTGGTGGTTTAGCTAATATTCCTTAAAAGTATTCTGACAATATTAATTAGCAGAACACCACCGACAGAAAAAATAAACTCTGATATAATTAGTACAAATACTTTATGATCTGTATATTATAGCCTATCTGTTGAATTTTACTTGAAAACCATATAAAACAATTCTAGGCTTTCCCCAACATTACATGATTTATGATCAGTGATAGCAAGGACTGTTAATATGCCTGAAATGTAAATGCTTGATTTTATTCATTTTTCAGATCATGCACCACAGAAATCAAAAGTTTTTCTTCCATATTTAGGTTTATAAACTCTGATATGAGAGGAACCCAAAGATCATCCACCAGAAGCAGCTGGAATATCTAAACCTACTTCTCAACAATCTAAGCCTGGTTGCTACCTTCAAAGACTATAAAACCAAAGACTAATTTTAAAAAACTAAAATTTACCAACTATATAAACTAAATATGTATATGGCATAAGCACAAGGATACATAAACAAAGAATATTGCCCAACATTCCAGTTCTACAAGGATTAAGTTGCAACCCACTGCAGTCACCCACTGACAGTGCCCCCAGAGGGGAATTCAGGACAGAGAAAAACAGGATGGAGCATTCTGTTTTTTAGATATATGGTCCCTAGACAGTTAAGATTCATATCTAAGGAAGAATTTGAATGACCCCAGATTCTTGCATCTTCCCATACATAGAAAAGCACTTAAATCATTAACTTGAGATGTCTGTTCCTTGTGATTAGCAGTAATCTTTTATGCTTGCTACATGTATTTCCCAGCCAAAAACTTAATATATATACTGGCTCCTCCCCTGTGGTTTTGGAGCAGTTCCTCAGAGCTATCTGAGAGGCTATCTCCCAGCTATAGTCCTCAGTAAGACCCTCAATAAAACTTCACTCACAACTCTCATATTGTGTGTCTTTCTTTCAGTTGACAAGTATATAGAAATGTATACGGTTAAATGGCCGATTTAAGAGGGCTTAGAGTTCCCAAGGACACTTGGTTAAATTCACCTTCATTGACTTAAGCCTTGCATTCATGATACATTTAAAGATATTTTCCCCTCCACAATAAATTGTGATATTAATTATTATTCTCAAGTTCAAGATAATTAATCTTTCACAAAAAGATAAATATCACATTTTTGTAAGCATTAAAATAGGCAATGTTGGACAGCATTGTCTTTTAATTTCATGTAAAAGAATAAAATTAGAACACTCCCCAACACCATACACAAAAATAAACTCCAAATGGATTAAAGACCTAAATGTAAGACCAGACACTATAAAGCTCTTAGAGGAAAACATAGGCAGAACACTCTTTGATATAAATCACAGCAAGATCTTTTTTGAACCACCTCCTAGAGTAATGAAAATAAAAACAAAAATAAACAAATGGGACCTAATTAAACTCAAAAGCTTTTGCACAGCAAAGGAAACCATTAAAAAAATGAGAAGACAACCCTCAAAATTGGAGAAAATATTTGCAAACGAAGCAACTGACAAGGGGTTAATCTCCAAAGTCTACAAACAGCCCATGCAGCTCAATATCAAAAAAACAAACAGCCCAAAGAAAAAATGGGCGGAAGACCTAGATAGACATTTCTCCAGAGAAGACATACAGATGGCCAAGAGGCACATAAAAAGATGCTCAACATCACTAATTGTTAGAAAAATGCAAATCAAAACTACAATGAGGTATCACCTCACACCGGTCAGAATGGCCATTATCAAAAAAACCTACAAACAATAAACGCTGGAGAGTGTGTAGAGAAAAGGGAACTCTCCTATACTGTTGGTGGGAATGCAAATTGGCACAACCACTATGGAGAACAGTACAGAGATTCCTCAAAAAACTAAAAACAGAACTACATTTGACTCAGTAATCCCACTCCTGGGCATATATCCAAAGAAAACCATAATTCAAAAAGATACATGCACCCCAATGTTAATTACAGCACTATTTACAATAGCCAGGACATGAAAGCAATCTAAATGTCCATCAACAGAAGAATGAATAAAGAAGATGTGCTACATATATACAGTGGAATATTACTTAGCCATAAAAGGAATGAAATAGTGCCATTTGCAGAGACGTGGACAGACCCAGAGACTGTCATACAGAGTGAAATAAGTCAGAAGGAGAAAAACAAACACCGTATAATATCACTTACATGTGGAATCTAGAAAAATGGTATAGATGAACTTATTTGCAAAGCAGAAATAGAGACACAGATGTAGAGAACAAACTTATGGATACCAAGGTGGGTGGGTGGGATGAAGTAGGAGACTGGGATTGACATATATACACTACTATGTATAAAATAGGTAACTAATGAGAACCTACTGTATAGCACAGGGAACTCTACTCAATGCTCTGTGGTGACCTAAATGGGAAAGAAATCTAAAAAAGAGGGGATATATGTATACGTAAGACTGATTCACTTTCCTGTACAGCAGAAACAAACAAAACATTGTAAAGCAACTATACTCCAATAAAAATTAATTTTAAAAAATAGGCAGTGCCTGCAAAGTTCCTAAGATTTAAACTTGTCCAAAATCTGTCAGCTTGGTCTTTTACGTTCCTACCAGTTAAATATACCTCAAATGAGTTAATAAAATTATAACTGGAAATCATCACCATCAATCATTTCTTCTCCCCAAAATGGCTATAAAAGGGGCCAGAACATTTCCTTCAACATTCCAATTGTGAGGGGAAAAAAACTCATTCTGCCTATCTACACAAAAGGGTAGGGCCAGATCTACTCAAAACATTGACAAACAAAAAATCTTACAAGTAGAGAAACAGATAAAATCAATATGGCAATATCTATGGTAGGTAATATTTTTAGTGGTAAAGGTACAAGGAACAGTATAACAACTCTTGACTGATCTTTCAATTTTTCATATCCTGAAATATTTGCTACATTACTTATTTTAAAATTTAAAATAACCAAAATTAGATCTAATATAAAGAAAGAAGTCCTATCTAATTTTAGCAAATAGCTAAAATATAAATTTCCTCCTCTCAAAAAAATACTGGATTAACAAAAACTTCCATTGATGCTGAATCCCAAAATACTGTGGACATAATACTCATGAATACTACTCAGAATACTGAAGGTTAATGATTCAAATATTACAGTACACATATAAGAAGAAAAAGAAAAAGCTCCAAATAGAAAAACAATGTCTGTATAGCTGCCATCCTTTTTTCTCAACAAACCTATAAAAACAGGTTTACTTCATTAAGCTCTGCCCATACAGTGTTGATTCCTTACGAACTATTACCATTCAACAAAATAAAATAAGCACTTTCTTGAGCTCTCAGCAGTGGCTGCCTGCCTCTATCATCTACCTAACTCAGTTTTGACTAGTACTTGCTAATCTGTGTAAATTTACTTCTCAGAGGTTTCTTTTTCTTTCATTAATATCAATTTTTCCTGTGATAGCCCTTCTCAATCACACCAAAAAGTTTGACTGTTTCCCAAATAATAAACAAATATCAGATCATTTAATAGTTAAATAACAGATACAGATAATAAAATACAAATTTTACTTCATCTCAAGGTGGATTATCAGCTAAGTAGATGTCTGTTATATTCTAGCTCTGGTTGAAACCAACACTAGAAACATTAAAATTTGGGACAATTTGTTACAAATAAAATCTAATAATATTTTCCATATCCATTCATAAAATTTTCTTTTTCTAATTATTATTTCATTCTAAAATGGGAGAATTTGAATTCTGATCAATTCACCATCTTTGAAAATATCAATCTTGGATGTGCTATGTTGCGCAACACTTAGTACCAACATTTTTGGATGTCTAAAACCTCTGTCTCATATTTTTTTTAAGGTAAAAAATACTTAAGCAAAAGGGTGAAAGTGTAGGAGGTAACCTCCATGACCAAAAGGTGTAGAAATACATTTAGTATTTACTTGACTTTTAAATTTTAGGTCTGGCTTTTCAGCACCTTGACCTAAGGAAAAGACCACATCATTGGTGAAGTCCTAGTTTATAGCAAGGAGAACAAGAATGCTAGGAGTTCCCATTAGAAAAGGACTGAATCTATATCAATTATGAATTTTCTATGAAAATAAACTATTATAAAAGTAAGCATAAATATTATTTCTAGCTATTATTTTTTAAATTCTTTCAAAAATTAACCTGAAACTTGATCAGGAAATAATTTTCTTACACATTAAGAAATTGTTTAACTCTTACATTCTTACCGTTCTCTGTTAAATTTAAGAGAATGAAGAACAGCTGGCCTTTTTTGTCTAAGGTTCCACAAATGAAGTGTATCATCTGAACCTGCACTGACCAAAGCACCCTGGAACAAAATGAAGACAAAGTGAGCGTTTTACTTAATTTATGGGTTTTTTTTTACGAAGCAAAAACAAGCTAATTTACTGAATTTTTCACTGCTTTTAATGTTATTTGTATTTATATAATGTAGAAATACAAGGAAGGACAATGCACATACTTCAGTCAGGAAGCCTAAGAATGCTAACAGTAGAAGAAGCAAGTAAACTACTGTATATGGATTAGTTCAAAGAATATGCATTTATCAATAGAGTGATTATTATTATAAGAATCATTGTGACTATTAAAGATTTCTTATATTTTCTTTGGGAAAAACTAAGTTTAATTTTTTTGTTGTTTTTACTATTTATACATATACCACGTAGCTCTACAGAGAAGCAAATATCCAACCCAGTTTTAAATTGCAATCTGGTCATGTAAAAATACACTGTTTGTAAACATTTTCTGTATAGTTAAGAAGTATATAGTCTTCCTAAAAGAAGTATATAGTCTTCCTTAAAATTTTCTGTATAGTTAAGAAGTATATAGTCTTCCTATATAGTATATTTGATATAATTTAATTTGTTTTCTTACTTCAAAAAGCTTCATCTATGACAAAAGAAAACATCTGTAATAAAAGAAAACATTTCTCCAACTAGAATTCAGTATAACTACAAAATTAATACTAAGATCCTTTTTATACAAAGCCTCCAAATAAAAATGGATCCTACTTCAAATACAATAGGATGGGTTCTACCTATTAGTATGGCAGACACCATATGGGCAGAAAATTAGCTGCCATGTATGAATTCATATACATATTTTAAACTATTTATTTTACTGAGTTAAGTAAGATCATCTTAAACTATTTTAAACTATTTATTTTACTGAGTTAAGTAAGATCATCTTAAACTATGTCAGAACTTTTGCCATTGAGTTTCCCAGCAAAAAAACATCAATGCTTGCCCTGTCAGAGCCTGAAGCTACTCTAGAGTATTGAATGTGTTCTGTAAAAGTGATCTTGCACAGTTATGGTAGTCCGGAGATACCTAAAATTCTTTTCATACTTTACAAAGTACTCGGTTACAAGTAACCTTTCACAGTTTATTAAATCAATCACAGATATAAAAATGATAAACCATGTAGATGTTAGGAAGAACTATACTGAAATTCCTAGAATTTACTTCTTCTTTAGGAATTAAAGGAGAGAAGAATATAGGAATCTAAATGCTCTTCCATAACAATTCCTACAACAAACATATGCTCATGTAGCCTATGATGGTTCTCGATATTATATACCTATGATTTTAGTCTCAAAGAAAAATAACTTTTAAAACAATAATCATAATCAGAGAGTATAACCATTAAAATGTTTTAAAATGTGTACAAATTGCATATTTGTATATAAATATGTAAATACACATATTCAAAGAGGTATACATTGATATATACATTTTAAAATGAACTCATAGATAATTACATTCATGCAATAAAATGTATCCTACACATGCCTTGAGGATTTTTGTGTTTGTCTGCTTTTTTTTGTAAACTGTTCTCAAGTGTTCTACATATTCAAATTAGAAAATTATTAGGACTGCTTGGAAGTACTTGATGAACTACAATTTTTTTTTTGAGATATAGAATAGTGATCTCATTTCTCAGGAAAGCGGAAACTCATTTGGGATAGGGTGAAGATAGACTATGATATATGAAATTAATAAAACATTCTCTACAGTAAATAGTTATGTGTTATACAAAAGATATAATATGCCAACAGCAATGAAAGTAAAATAAATCAGCAGATATTCAATAATATCTTAGTGTAATAGCTGAATAAATCTAGGAAGAAAGTCAGTATTAATAATTCTATGATAAAACTAGGAGATAACTTAGCATTTGAGGGAGGTGAAAAGGAACCACTGAACAACACCAACAGAAACATAAGACACATGAAAGTAAGCACATTGGCAGGGTGTCTAGGGCTCATTTACAAAAGCAAATCCATAGAAAGTACTACTAATGAAGATCTGTGAAAAGATTAAAAACTGAATAAAAACACAGGTCAAGAGGTCAGAAGCTGGGAAGTTTGGAAAAAGGTACAGAAGTTGAGTATAAGGCAAATCGAGGTGAGCAGTTCAGGACAGACAATGTAAACACTGGAAAGATGTTGAAGGCTTGCCTTTATTTCTTCTTAGTTATGTAACAGCACAGAGGCAAACTTACGGCCCTGAAGACAATTCTCAGAGGACAAGACACAGAGAAAATCACCTGGAAACAATTTATGCCTGCCAGTAAACATCCATGCAGAAGGCAAAAGGCTGAGATCTCTCAACTAGGAGCTATAGAGTAACACTGAAACTTCAAAAAGGTTGTCAGTCTAGATACTAAAGACTAGTTATTACGATAAAATATTTTTTTAATGTTTCCCCTGCTCTTCCTTATTTCCCTCTCTCGTTTTGGTACCCCACAGCAAGTATGCCTACAACATGAAATATGCTAGGCTGGTCAACAAGGAGAATCTCACAGCCTTATGAGAAAGATTTTTGAGCTAAGAGAAGTAAAAAGTGGACATTTCCCAGTATCACAAATTTTTCATGCCTCAGGTATCTCTGGTATAAAGTTATATGAAACATTTCACCTATGTTTATGAGTAAAAGTTCTTAGAATATATATATGCAAATATATAGAGATACTGAATAAAAGATCATCATTCATGCCACAAGAAACAACCAGTGATACCTCTTTTTTTTTTTCAACACACTGAGTTCAATCTCCTAAGTGCCCAAATTTGGTATGGCATAAACTCTTAAAACATTTTTGCATTGACTGAATCACTTAATATAAAAGAGTTCAAAAGACTCAAGGATCCATTGTAAAAATATGAGTCAAGAAGGCCTTAAGGGGCTTCCCTGATGGTGCAGTGGTTGAGAGTCCGCCTGCCAATGCAGGGGACACGTGTTCGTGCCCCGGTCCAGGAAGATCCCACATGCCGTTCCTGGGCCCGTGAGCCATGGCCGCTGAGCCTGTGTGTCCGGAGCCTGTACTCCGCAACGGGAGAGGCCACAACAGTGAGAGGCCCGCATACCACAAAAAAAAAAAACAAAAAAACGAAGGCCTTAAGTAGCCTTCAACTACTGGAAGATCTGCAAACTTTCTGAGCTTTACAAACTTTATCTTTAGGGAGTTCCTCATCACCATAGGTCTATAAAATAGGAGTAGGGTAGGCAGCCAATGGTTATAAAGCTATGCCTATGTATACCAACAAATGAATATGGAGATATATACAGACAAAGAAGCCCAAAGTAAATAACTGAAAAGATTATTTAATGGAAGATAAAGACAAAACATGAAAATTAATGCTGGATTAGAAAACGAATTGGTGGGAGGAGAGTGTGTAGAGGGAGAGTTTAATGGTCAGTGTAGCAATCAAAGGATTTTAGTAATTTTTTAAAAACCAGTTAAACAATTAATCTATAAATTATACTACACAATCACAATAACAGGATCTTCTGGTACATACAAAATTTTTCCTTTAAAATTTAATAAACTGACAAATATAGGAGTACAGTCTTTTATGAAAAATGTGACCATGAACAATATTGCATACGTATATATCTTTAAGCATGTAGAAAAATAATATTAAAAAGATTACACAATGTGTGTGTGAGATAGAAATATCTAAGAAAACCCTTACCTCATTGATCAAGAATTGGAGCTGCAGAACAGCTGCACCACTTTCATGTTGACAATAACAATCAACGCCAGGTCTCCCAAGTCTAAAATAATAAAAGTCAAGGATTCTAACATTTTAATTAGCATTAATACTAATGTGTAAAGAAAAAACTAACTTACTTAGCAACTGACATTTGGCTTACTAGTTATCTTTATTTTTGTAAATAAAGAGTTGAAAAACCTTGGTCTTAGTTGATGGAAATTACATTATATAGCATTGCTTGTCAGAAAAATGGCTGGATAAAATGTCCCTCATACATAATCAACCTCCCTCAAGAACAATAATTTTGCACCTACATTCACAGACAAAAGTGTCTTCACAGGAGCTTCAGGATCCAGGTTGGAGATTGTGAAACCCTGGTGCAGTCCAAGAATGAAGAGAGCCATTTTGAGGAGACAGGCTTGCACTTAGGCAGCTGACTCACCGACTGTGGTCTCAGCTATAGAAACAGAAATAGCTCTGTACCCCTGAGAACTTAGCTACAGCTCCATTTGGCTCTGGGTCTGTCACCAGTATATGCCACATGTCAAGGGACCCAAAGGAGTCACACTCATTCATGTATCAGGTAATAGGCATAATAAAGAACTTAAAGAACTTGTTCCTGGCTATAGAACAGGAAGTGACCTTTGAACCAGCTCCAGCCTCACTAGGCTGCGGTGTGGGAACCCCTGAAGGTAAGCCCCTGGAAGTAAGGTACAGTCCGTCAGACTGTGGATTCTGAAACGGCCTGTAACAGGGCTCCAGCAAGTCCCAGCCACAGTCTAGGAACAATCATGCTGGCAAAGGAACCCTATAGGAAACACGCTTGTCTGTACCCTCTAAGATCCTAAAAGGGGTTTATACTCAGCTCAAGCCCCCTCACTGCCAGTCTTCTAGAATTTCTGCTTGCACAAAGACCAGGCAGGAGACATTCCTGTCTCTGTCCCCTGGAGTTCCTGAAAAGGCCCTGTATGTGACTCCAGCTTCCTCATAACTACAGTCTGCCAGTCTACAGCAGTCCTGAGGGTCCAAGGTCTCAGTAGGAAACACACCTGGCTGCAACCCTGGAGATCTGAAAGGGCCCTACACTGAGTCCTAGCCCCTCCCAACTGGAGGCTGTGAACAGTTCTGCTGCCACAGGTACCCAACAGGACACACTCCTGTATGCACTCCCAGAGATCCTGAAAGGGCCTAATACTCCCAACCACAATCCCCAAGCAGTCCTGGCACAGGAACCTGTCAGAAAACATAACTGCACTCCAAGAGATCCTGAAAGGGCCCTATACTCAACTCCAGCCCCTCTGGCCACAGTCAGGGACCAATTCAGCCCATCCAGTGATCTGGAGGGAGACGTACCCATCCATGACTGCAGAGCAAATCTTGGCTGTGGAATCTGAAACAGCATTGAGGCTCAGTTCCAGTACCTCTCAGCCACAGTCCAGGGTCAGTCCTGTCCATCCAGGGACCCATCCAGTGACCAGGCAGCAGTCCACCCAAGATCTGGCAGAAGCCACACCCACCATTTACCTGGTAATAGGCTTGCTATCTGGGGACCCATACGTGGACCCCAAAGCAGACCCTTGTCCCAGTCCGACCCTACTAAACAAGGTACTGCAGGTAGTCACATCTACCTGGGGACTGGAAGGGATCCACACCAACATAAGACCCAGTATCAAGCCCACAAATCATAGATGCTACTGCAGACCCAGCAAAAGCCTCACAACTGGCTCCAATGCAGCACAACTGCAATTGTGGAAGTAATCCTATCAGCTCGGGAAACAAACAGAACGTCTTTATCTTCTGAAACCAGTCTGTAAAGACTGGAAGAGGTGCTTGCTTCACAAATGCACAGACACTAATATAAGGCTACATAGACAACAAAGAATTATGCAAATATGATGCCACCAAAGGAAAGTAATAGAGCTCCAGCAACTGACCCCAAAGAAATGGAAATTTATGATTTCCCTGACAAAGAATGTAAAATCATCATCTTAAACTGTATGAAATGCAAGAAAACACAGATATACAACTAAGCAAAATCAGGAAAACAATTCACGAACTAAATGCATTTAATAAAGAAATGGAGAAATCAAGATGGTGGAGTAGGACATTGGGCTCACCTCCCCCAATGAATGCATCAAAAACAGATCTATGTGTGGGGCAACTCTAGCTGAAAACAAACTAGAGACTGGCAGATAGGCTGTTTTACAACCAAGGCTATAAAGAAAGACCCACATGGAGTCAGGTAGGAAGGGAGGAGAGGGGATCAGGCTGGGACCAGTTCTTGTAGCAGAAAACAGACAAGAGGAAGGAGGTATCACAGGTTGGGAGATCCTCCCTGGGGACTGAGGGGTTTGAACTACATATTGGGCACCCCAGCCACTGGGTTGGACATCAGGTAGATGAGTCCCCTGAGCATGTTTAAAAACCAGTGGGATGTACCAGAGAGTTGAAAGAAACTGAAACTCCACTCACGCATGCTTGCTTACTCCCAGGAACAAGGTGGAGAAAGTAGGCTGAAAACGCCCCAGGGCTCAGGCCAGTTTCCCACTACTGCCCCAGTGCACCCCAGCCTGCATCTGGAGACTGCTGCAGCCCCTCTTGCTCCAGCACACCTCTCCACTAGGGCAAAGGCTGCCACTGCTAAGGAATAACATACTTGGAGGTGATGGAGCTGGTGTGCAACCAGCCTGAATCTGAACAGGGTGAGGGCAGCCACTGCTGGTGTGTGGGGAGGAAGCAGTTTGGGAGCAGCCTGGGGCTCTGACTCCTGTATGGGAATCAACCCAGCAGGTACCCTGGCCCACGGCAGGCAGTTGCTCCAGCTCCTCTTGCTCCAGAGCTGCTCTCCACTAGGGTGAAGGTACACACATTAGGAGGAAGCAGAGGCAGCTAGGGCCGGGCCCTGCTTCTAAACAGGGCAAGGGAGAATGTTTCTGGTGAGCACATGAAGGCAGCGGATCAGAAATGGCCTGGGGCTCTGACTGGCTTGCTGGGACCATACCAGGGCATAACCCAGCCCCACTGGGGGCTGCTCAAGCCCCTCTTCCTCTTATGTTCCCTTCCACTGGGATGGAGGTGCCAACACCGAGGGCAGGGGAGAGTGCACACTTACAGGGAATGGAACCAGCTCCAATCGACACATGGGACTTCAGCTCCAGCATCTTGGGTCCCAAACCCACTCCCATAGGGAGCCACTGAGCATAGAAGAAACCCAGGCTCACACCTGGCTCTGGCTCTAGCCCCTCCACATCCACCCCTGCCTCCCAGCAAGGTGGTATCTGCCAGCACACCCAAAGGGAAGATGTGACCTGTGCTCACTTCAGATTAGCAATCCCAAGAAAGCCACTCAGCATGTGAAGACTGCATGGGGATGCTGTCACACAGGATACCTCTGCAAGACTGAAATAGGCAAATGTTTCACCTAATTTTGTAAAGACAAAGAAAGTTAAGCAAAATGAGAAGACAAAGGAATTTGTTTCAAGCAAAAGAACAAGAATCAAAGCCCTGAAAAAACAACTAATGAAACAGAGATAAATAATTTGCCAGATAAAGAGTTCAAAGCATTAGTAATAAGAATGCTAACTGAACTTGGGAAGAGAATAGATAAACACAGTGAGAATTTTAAAAGGGAACTAGAAAATATAAAAAAGAATCAGTCAGAGAAAAAGAATATAATAACTGGAATGAAAAACACACTAGAAGGATTTAACAGCAGACTAGGTGATGCAGAAGAATGCATAAGCAATCTGTAAGATAGAATAATGGAAATCACCCAATCATAAAAGCAAAAAGAAAAATAAATTTTAAAAGGTAAGGATAGGGCTTCCCTGGTGGCGCAGTGGTTGAGAGTCCGCCTGCAGATGCAGGGGATGCAGGTTCGTGTCCTGGTCTGGGAGGATCCCATGTGCCACGGAGCGGCTGGGCCCATGAGCCATGGCCACTAGGCCTGCGCGTCCGGAGCCTGTGCTCCGCAGCAGGAGAGGCCACAGCAGTGAGAGGCCCGCGTACAAAAAAAAAAAAAAAAAAAAGGTAAGGATAGTTTAAGGGATCACTGAGGCAACATCAAGCATACTAACATTTGCATTATAGGGGTTCAAGAAGGAGTGATAGAGAAAGGGGTTGAAAATGTGTTTGATGAAATTATGGCTAAAAAATTTTCAAGCCTAAAGAAGGAAACAGACATCCAGATACAGGAAGCACAGAGGGTCCCAAACAAAATGAACTGAAGAGACCCACACCAAGAGATATTATAATTAAAATGGAAAAAGTTAAAGATAAAGAGAGAATTCTAAAGGCAGCAAATGAAAAACAGAGTCACATACAAGGGAATGCCCATAAGGCTATCAGCTTATTATTCTACAGATTTTGCAGGCCAGAAGGGAGTGGCATGATATATTTAAAGTGCTGAAAGGGGAAACCTACAACGTGAGATACTCTGTCCCACAAGATTATCATTCATAAATGAAGGAGAGAAAAAAATTTCTCAGACAAGCAAAAACTAAAAGAGTTCATCAATACTAACTAAATTGACCCTAAAAGAAATGTTAAAGCATCTTCCCTAAATGGAAAAGAAATGGCTACAACAAGTAAGAATTTATAGGAAAGGAAAAATCCCACTAGTAAAGGCAAATATATAGTAAAGACTGTGGATCAACCACTTAAATAAGCTAATGTGAAGATTAAAAGACAAAAATTGCAAAATCAACTATAACTACAATAAACTGTTAAGGGATAAATATGAAGATGTAAACTATGACATCAAAAACAAAAAACATGGGGGAGGGGAGTAAAAGATGTAGATCTTTTAGAATGTGTTTAAACTTAAATGACTACTGCTTTGGAAGAAGTAGACAGTTATAGGTCAACATATATAAACTCCATGTTAACCACAAATCAAAACCATACAATAGGCAATAGGTACACAAAAACTAGAGAGAAAGGAACACAAGCATACTACACACACACACACACACACACACACACACACACACACACACACCCATCAAACCACAGGAGAAGAAATTAAAAGAAGAAGAACAGAGAAGAACAAAAACAACAAACAAGTAACAAAAAACAAGTAACAAAATGGAAATAAGTACATACCAATCAATGCTCTCTTTATATGTCAATGGATTAAATGCTCAAATCAAAAGACATAAAGTGCTGATTGTATTTACAAAAACCCAGGACACATCTATATCCTGGCTATAAGAGACTCACTTCAAAGCTAAAGGCACCCAGACTAAAAGCGAGGGAATAGAAAACGATATTTCATGCAAATGCAAATGACAGGAAAGATGGAGTAGCAATACTCTCATCTGACAAAATCAACCACAGAAGAAAAAGAAGGGCATCATATAATGATAAAGGAAACAATACAAGTAGAGGATATAAGACTCGTTAGCATATATACAGCTAATATAGGAGCACATAAGTAAATGAAGCAAATTTTAACAGATGTAAAGGGAGAAATTGACAATAATACAATAATAGTAGGGTACTTTAACATCCTCTTACATCAATAAACACATTATCCAGAAAAAAAATTAAGAAACAGTAGTCTTAAATGACACATTAGACCAACTGGACTTAATAGGTATCTAAAGGACTTTACATCACCAAACAGCAGACTACACATTCTTTTCAAGGGCGCATGGAATGTTCTCCAGGACATATTACATGCTATGCCACAAAACATGTTTAAACAAATTTAAAAGGATAAAAAGACATCAAGCATTTTTTCTGAAAAAAAAAAACTAGAAACTAATACAAAACTAGAGATCAATCACAGAAAGAAAAATGGGTAAAAAAAAAAATGGAGACTAAACAACATGCAACTAAAAAGCCAATAGATCAATGAAGAAATCGTAAAACACCTCAAGACAAATAAAACTAAAAATGCAACTTTCCAAATCTATGGGACACACACCAAAAAAAGTCGTTTTAAGAGGGAAGTTTACAGTGATATAGGCCTTCATCAAGAAATAAGAAAAATCTCACATGAACAACCTAACCTACCATCTGAAAGAATTAATAAAAAAAAAGGAACAAACAAAGCCCAAAGTCAGGAGAAGGAAGGAAATAATAAAGATCAGAAAGGAAACAAATAAAATAGTGACCCCCCCAAAGAAAAATCAATAAAACCAAGAACTTATTTTTTGAAAAGATAAACAAAATTGATAAGTTTATAGCTAGGCTCATCAAGAAAAAAAAAGACAAGATCCAAATTAACAACATAAGAAATAGGAGAATTTATAATTGATATCACAAGGTACAAAAAAACATAAGAGAATACTACAGTTATATGCCAATAAATTGAACAACATAGATAAAATAAATTCTTAGAACCATATCCTTCCAAGACTGTCAGGAAGAGACAGACAATCTGAACAAACTATCACTTGTAGTGAAATTGAATTTATAATTTTTAAAAGCTCCCAGCAAACAAGGCTCCAGGACCAAACCACTTCACCAGGAAATTCTACAAACATAAAAAGAAGAACTAATATCAATACCTGTCCTTCAAAAACTATTTCAAAATAGTCAAGAAGAGGGAACACTTCCAAGTACACTCTATGAGGCCATTGTTATCCTAATACCTAAACCAAAGACACCGCAAAAAAAAAAAAAAAAGAAAGAAAATTACAAAGGACGGAGACAAGATGGTGTAGAGAGACATGAGCTCACTGCTCTTATGAAAACACCAAAATCACAACTAACTGCTAAACAACTATCGATAAAAAACAAAACAAAATAAACAAAAGAAGCTGGAACCTACCAAAAAAATCGCCTATATCCAAAGACAAAGAAGCCACAGTGAGACAGTAAGAGTGGTGCAACTGCTATAAAATCAAATCCCATACCCATCAGGTGGGTGATCCACTGGAAAATAATTATACCACAGAAGTGAAAGTTCTGAGCCCTACATCAGGTTCCCCAGCCTGGGGGTCTGACAATGGTGAAAAGGGGAGGAGGAGCCCCCAGAGAATCTGGATTTGAACGCCACCAGGGCTTGATCACAGGAATTCCAGGACTGGGGGAAACACAAACACCACTCTTGGAGGGTGCATGCAAGGTCTCGTGTGCATCAGAACGCATGGAAAAAGCAGTGATCTCATAAAAGACTGTGCCAGACCTATCTTCTGGTATTGGAGGGTCTCCTGTGGAGGTGGGAGAAGGCTGTGCTCATTACAAGGACAAAGACACTGGCGGTGGCAGTTCTTGAGAGTACTCATTGGTGTGAGCCCTCCTAGAGACTATCATTTTCTTAACACCTGGCCCCACCTTACAGCCTGCAGCCTCCAGTGCTGGGATGCCCAGGCCAAACAACCAACAAGATGGGAAAACAGCTCCACCCATCAGCAGACAGGGTGCATAAAGTCTTCCTGAACCCACAGCTCTCTAGACACACCCCTTGGCACAGCCCTACACACCAGGGGGACAAGGCACAGCTCCACCCACCAGTGGGCAAGAACCAGTGTCCTGCACAAGCCTCTTAGACAGCCTCATCCACTAGGGAGCAGACAGCACAAGCAAGAAAAACTACAGCCCTGCAGCCAATGTAAAGGAAACCACAATCACAGAAAGTTAGACAAAATGATACATGGCAGAAGAATAAGTCCCAGATGAAGGAACAAGATAAAACCCCAGAACAACAAAGCAAGGTGGAGATAGGCAATCTACCCAAAAAAGAATTCACAGTAATAACAGTAAAGATGATCCAAGATCTCAGAAAGAGAGTAGAGGCATAGATCGAGAAGACAAAAGAAATGTTTAAAAAAGATCTAGAAAAACTAAAGAATAAACAAACAGAGATGAACGACATGATAACTGAAATTAAAAATACACTAGAAGGAATCAATAACAGAATAACTGAGGCAGAACAGATAAGTGAACTGGAAGACAGAGTGGTGGAAATCACTGCTGCAGAACAGAATAAAGAAAAAAGAATGAAAAGAAACAAGAACAGTCTAAGAGACTTCTGGGACAACATAAAATGCACCAACATTTGCATTATAGGGGTCCCAGAGGGAGAAGAGAGAGAAAAAGGCCCTCAGAAAATATTTAAAGAGATAACAGGTGAAAACTTCCCTGACATGGGAAAGGAAACAGTCACCCAAGCCCAAGAAGCGCAATGAGTCACATGCAGGATAAACCCAAGGAGGAACATGCCGAGACACATAGTAATCAAATTACAAAAATTAAAGACAAAGAAAACATATTAAAAGCAACAAGGGAAAAGCAACAAATAACTTACAAGGAATCCCCACAAGGTTATAAGCTGTTTCTCAGGAGAAGCTCTGCAGGCCAGAAGGGAGTGGCATGATATATTTAAAGTGATGAAAAGAAAGAACCTACAACCAAGAATACTCTACCCAGCAAGGTTCTCGTTCAGATTCGACAGAGAAATGAAAGCTTTATAGAAAAGCAAAAGCTAAGAGAATTCAGCACCACCAGAACAGCTCTGCAACAGACGCTTAAGGAACTTCTCTATAGGGAAAAGAAGAGACCAAAACTAGACACAAAAAAATTACAAATGGAAAACCTCTCTGGTAAAGAAAAACACACAGTAAAGGTAGGAAATCATCCACTAACAAATATGATATCAAAACCAACATTCGTGAGAAGAGGAAAGCACAAATGCAGGATATTGAAAATGCATTTGAAATCAAAAGACCAGCAACGTAAAACAATATTGTTTCTATATAGACCGGTATCAAAACCTCATGGTAAAAAAAAACCTCATGGTAACCCCAAACCGAAAAATCTATGATACACATGCAAAAAAGAAAAAGAAACCCAAACACAATGTTAAAATTAGTCATCAAATCACAAAAGAAGAGAACAAAAGAGTAAGGGAAGAAAAAAGACCTACAAAAACAAATCCTAAACAATTAACAAAATGGCAATAAGAACATACATATCAGTAATTACCTTAAACGTAAACGGATTAAATGCCCCAATGAAAAGACATATACTTGCTGAATGGATACAAAAACAAGACCCATATATATGCTGTCTGCAAGAGACAAACTTCAGATCTAGGGACACATACAGACTGAAAGTGAGGGGATGGAAAGGTATTCCATAAAAATAGAAATCAAAAGAAACCCAGAGTAGCAATACTCATATAAGACAAAAAGACATTAAAACAAAGATGGAAACAGAGACAAAGAAGGACACTACATAAAAATCAAGGGATCAATCCAAGAAGAAGATATAACAGTGGAAAATATATATGCACCCAACATAGGAGCATCTCAATATATAAGGCAAATGCTAACAGCCATAAAAGGAGAAATCAACAGTAACACAATAATAGTGGGGGACTTTAACAGCCCACTTTCATCAATGGCCAGATCATCCAGAAAGAAAACCAATAAGGAAACACAGGCCTTAAATGACACATTAAGCCAGATGGACTTAACTGATAGTTAGTTATAGAGCATTCCATCCAAAAGCAGCAGAATATACATTCTTTTCAAATGCACATGGAACATTCTTCAGAATAGATCACATGCTGGACCACAAAGCAAGCATTGGAAAATTTAAGAAAACTGAAATCATACCAAGCATTTTTACTGACCACAATGCTAAGAGGTTAAATATCAACTACAATAAAAAAAATTGTAAAAAACAAAGCACATGAAGGCTGAACAATATGCTACTAAAAAATCAATGGATCACTAAAGAAATCAAAGAGGAAATCAAAAAATACCTAGAGACAAATGAAAATGAAAGCATGATGATCCAAAACCTATGAGACACAGCAAAAGCAGTTCTAAGAGGGAAGTTTATAGCAATACAATCCTACCTAACAAAACAAGGAAAATCTCAAATGAACGACCTAACCTTACACCTGAAGCAACTAGAGAAAGAAGAACAAACAAAACCCAAAGTTAGTAGAAGGAAAGAAATCATAAGGATCAGAGGAGAAATAAGTGAAATAGAGACAAATAAAACAATAGAAAAGATCAATGAAACTAAAAGCTGGTTCTTCGAGAATATAAACAAAATTGATAAACCTTTAGCCAGACTCATGAAGATAAAAAGGGATAGGGTTCAAATCAATAAAATGAGAAATGAAAAAGAAGTTAAAATGGACACCACAGAAATAAAAAGCATCCTAAGAGACTACTATAAGCAACTATATGCCAACAAAATGGACAACCTAGAAGAAATGGACAAATTTTTAGAAAGCCACAACCTTCCAAGACTGAACCAGGAAGAAATAGAAAATAAGAACAGACCAATCACAAGTACTGAAATTGAAACTGTGATTTAAAAACTCCTAGCAAACAAAACACCAGGACCATATGGCTTCACAGGTGAATTCTATCAAACATTTAGAGAAGAGTTAACACCTATCCTTCTGAAACTCTTCCAAAAAATGCAGAGGAAGGAACACTCGCAAACTCATTCTATGAGGCCACCATCACTCTGATACCAAAACCAGACAAAAATGTCACAAAAAAAGAAAACTATAGGCCAATATCACTGATGAACATACATGCAAAAATCCTCAACAAAATACTAGCAAACTGAATCTAACAATACATTAAAAGGATCATACCCCATGATCAAGTGGGATTTATCCCAGAGATGCAAGGGTTTTTCAATATCTGCAAAGCCATTAGTGTGATACACCACATCAACAAATTAAAGAATAGAAACCATATGATCATCTCAATAGATGCAGAAAAAGATTTTAACAAAATCCAACACCCATTTATGATAAAAACTCTCCAGAAAGTGGGCACTGAGGAACATATGTCAACATAATAAAGGCCATATATGACAAACCTACAGCTAACATCACAGTCAAAGGCAAAAAGCTAGAAGCATTTTACCTAAGTTCAGGAACAAGAGAAGGATATCCACTCTTGCCACTTTTATTCAACATAGTTTTAGAAGTCCTAGTCATGGCAATCAGAGAAGAAAAATAAAAGGAATCCAAACTGGAAAAGAAGAAGTAAAACTCCCTGTTTGCAGATGACATGATCCTATACATAGAAAATCCCGAAGTAGCTACCAGAAAACTACTAGAGCTCATCAATGAATTCTGTAAAGTTGCAGGATACAAAATTAATACACAGAAATCTGTTGCATTTTTATACACTAACAATAAAAGATCAGATAAAGAAACACTCCCATTTACCACTGCATAAAAAAGAATAAAATACCTAGGAATAAACTTACCTAAGGAGGCAGAAGACCTGTACACTGAAAACTATAAGATGCTGATGAAAGAAATTGAAGATGACACAAACAGATGGAATGATATCCATGTTCTTGATTTGGAAGAATCAACATTGTGAAAATGACTACACTACCCAAGGCAATGTACAGATTCAATGCAATCCCTATCAAATTACCAGTGACAATTTTTACAGAACTGGAACAAAAAATCTTAAAATTTGTATGGAGACACAAAAGAGCCCAAATAACCAAAGCAAACTTGAGAAAGAAAAATGGACCTGGAGGAATCAGTTCCCCTGACTTCAGACTACACTACAAAGCTACAGTCATCACAACAGTATGGTACTGGCACAAAACTGAAATATAGATCAATAGAACAGGATAGAAAGCCTAGAAATAAACCCATGCACCTATGGTCAATTAATCCACAACAAAGGAGGCAAGAGTATACAAGCAGAAAAGACAGTCTCTACAACAAATTGTGCAGGGAAAACTGGACAGCTACAGTAAAAGAATGAAATTAGAACATTCTTTAAGATGATACACAAAAATAAAATGGATTAAAGCCCTAATTGTAAGACCGGATACTATAAAACTCTTAGAGGAAAACATAGGCAGAACACTTTTTGACATAAATCACAGCAATATCTTTTTCAAGTCATCTCCTCGAGTAATAGAAATAAAAACAAAAATAAACAAATGGGACTAATTAAGCTCAAAAGCCTTTGCACAGTAAATGAAACCATAAACGAAACAAAAAGACAACCCACAGGTTGGGAGAAAATATTTGCAAACCATGCAACCAACAAGGCATTAATCTCCAAAATCTACAAACAGCTCATGAGCTCAATATATTAAAAAAAAAGAAAAAAAGAAAAAACCAAACAAACCAATCAAAAAATGGGCAGAGGATCTAAATAGACATTTCTCTAAAGAAGACATACAGATGGCCAAGAAGCACATGAAAAGATGCTGAACATCACTAATTATTAGAGAAATGCAAATCAGAACTACAATGAGGTACCAGCTCACTCCACTCAGAATGGCCATCATCAAAAAGTCTACAAACAATGAATGCTGGAGAGAGTGTGGGAAAAAAAGGAACCCTCCTACACCACTGGGAATGTAAATTGGTACAGCCACTATGGGGAACAGTATGAAGGTTCCTCCCAAAACTACAAATACAGCTACCATATGATTCAGCAATCCCACTCCTGGGCATATACCTGGAGAAAAACATAGTTCAAAAGGATACACGCACCCCAATGTTCACTGCAGCACTGTTTACAATAGCCAAGACATGGAAGCAACCTAAATGTCCACTGACAGATGAATGGATAAAGAAGATGTGGTACATATATACAATGGAATATGATTAAGCCATTAAAAAGAATGAAATACTGCCATTTGCAGCAACATGGATGGACCTGGAGATTATCATACTAAGTGAAGTTAAGTCAGACAGAGAAAGACAAGTATCATATGATATTGCTTATATGTGGAATCTAAAAAAATATGATACAAATGAAATAATTTATGAAACAGAAATACTCACAGACTTAGACAATGAACTTATGGTTTCCAGGGGGAACAGGTGGCCAGGCAAGGACAGATTGGTAGTTTGGGGTTGACATGTACACACTACTATATTTAAAATAGTTAACCAACAAGGACCTACTATATAGCACAGGGAACTTGACTCAATATTCTGTAATAACCTAAATGGGAAAAGAATTTGAAAAAGAATGGATACTTGTATGTGTATAACTGAATCACTTTCAGTTCACTGTACACCTAAAACTAACATAACATTTTTAAAGAAGTATACTCTAAAATAAAACTAAAAAAGAAAATTATAGGCCAATATCTCTGATGAATGTGTATATAAAAATCCTCAAAAATATTAACAAACCAAACTTAATATATAAAAAGGACAATATACTGTGATCAATAGGATTTATTCCAGGGATGCAAGGAAGGTTACAATATCCACAAATCAATCAATGTAATACACCATGTTAACAAATTAAAGAATAAAAATCACATAATCATCTCAATAGGTGCAGAAAAGCATTTGACAAAATGCAACATCCATTAATGATAAAAACTCTCATCAAAGTTGGTATGGAGGGAAGATATATCCACATAATAAAGTCCATTTATGACAAACCCACAGCTAACACCATACTCAATGTTGAAAAGCTGAAAGCTTTTCCTTTAAAATCAGGAACAAGACAAGGATGCCCACTCTCACCACTTCTATTTAACATAGTATCGGAATTCCTAGCAACAGCAATCAGACAAAAAAAAAAAAGAAAAGAAAGAAAAAGGCATCCAAATTGGAAGGGAAGAAACAAAACTGTCACTATTTGCAGAAGACATGAGACAATATAGAGAAAACCCTAAAGTGTTGCCCACCAAAAAAAAAAAAGAACTATTAGAACTTACAGACTAATTCAGTTAAGTTGTAGGATACAAGATTAACATACAGAAATCTGTTGCTTTTCCATACACTAAGAATGAAATAACAGAAAGTGAAAGTAAGGAAACAATCCCATTTGAAATCATATCAAGAAAAACAAAATACCTTACAATAAACTTAACCAAGGAGGTAAAAGACCTATACTCTGAAAATTATAAAACACGAAGCAAGTTGAAGCTGATACAAAGAAAATGAAAGATATCCTGTGTTCATGGGCTGGAATAATTGAAATTGATAAAGTATCCATACTACTCAAAGTAATCTACAGATTTAATGCAATCCCTATCAAAATACCCATGAAGTTTTTCACAGATCTAGAATAAATCATTCTAAAACTTATATGGAACCACTAAAGACCCCAAATAGCTAAAGCAATCTTGAGGGGAAAAAAAAGAAAACAAAGCTAGAGGTATCACACCCCCTAACTTTAGACGCACTATAAAACTACAGTCATCAAAACAATATGGCACTGGCACAAAAACAGGCGCACAGATCAATGGAACAGAAGAGAAAAGCCAGAAATAAACCCATGCACATATGATCAATTAATCTATGAGAAATATGGCAAAAATATGCAATAGGAAAAAAGTCCCTTCAAAAAGTGATGCTGGGAAAACTGGATAGCTACATGTAAAAGAAATAAATCAGAAGTTTTCTCACACCTTATACAAAAATAAACTCAAAATGGATTAAATATATAAATATAAGACCAGAAACCATAAAATTCCTAGTATAAAAGACAGGCGGGGGCTTCCCTGGTGGCACAGTGGTTGAGAGTCCGCTCTCAGAGTAATCAAAAGTCATATTACAAAAAAAAAAAAAAAAAAAAAGACAGGCAGGACATTCTTTGACATAAGTCATAGCAATATTTTTTTGGATCAATCTCCTCAGGCAAAGGAAACAAAGGAAAAATAACAAATGGGACCTAATTAAACTTAAAAGCTTTTGCGTAGCAAAGGGAACCATTGGCAAAAGGAAATGATAACCTACTTAATGGGAGAAAAAAACTGAAAATATGACCAATAAGGGTTAATATCCCAAATATATAAAAAGCTCACACAATTCAATATCAAAAAACAAACAACCCAATTAAAAATGGCAGAAGACCTGAATAGACATTTTTCCAAAGAAGACACACAGATGGCCAACAGGCACATAAAAAGATGTGCCTGTGCTCCGCAACGGGAGAGGCCATAACGGTGAGACGCTTGCGTACCGAAAAAAAAAAAAAAAAAGATGCTCAACATTGCTAATCATCAGGGAAATGCAAATTAAAACCACAATGAGATATCACCTCACACCTGTCAGAATAGCTATCTTCAAAAAGACCACAAATAATGTGTTGGCAAGGATGTGGAGAAAATGGCATTCTTCACAGAATTAGAACAAAAAATTTTACAATTTGTATGGAAACACAAAAGACCCTGAAAAGGAAAAGCAATCTTGTGGAAGAAAAATGGAGCCAGAGGAATCAGGCTCCCTGACTTCAAACTATACTACAAAGTTACAGTAATCAAGACAGTACGGTACTGGCACAAAAACAGAAATATAGGTCAATGGTATAGGAGAGAAAGCCCAGAGATAAACCATGCACATATGGTCACCTAATTTACGACAAAGGAAGCAAGAACATACAATGGAGAAAAGAAAGCCTCTTCAATAAGTGGTGCTGGGAAAACTGGACAGCTACATGTTCAAGAATGAAATGACATTAGAATTAGAAACCATACACAAAAATAAACTCAAAATGGATTAAGGACTTAAATGTAAGACTGGACACTATAAAACTCATAGAGGAAAACATAGGAAAAACACTCTGACATAAAACCACAGCAAGATCTTTTTTTGACCCACCTCCTAGAGTAATGAAAATAAAAACAAAAATAAACAAATGGGACCTAATTAAACTTAAAAGCTTTTGCATAGCAAAGGAAACCATAAATAAGACGTAAAGACAACCCTCAGAATGGGAGAAAATATTTGCAAATGAAACAATGGACTAAGGATTAATCTCCAACGGACAAAGGATTAACCTCCAAAATCTACAAACAGCTCATGGAGCTCAACCTCAAAAAAACAAACAATCCAATTAAAAAATGGGTGGAAGATCTAAATAGACATTTCATCAAAGAAGACATACAGATGGCCAAGAGGCACATGAAAAGATGCTCAACATCACTAATTATTAGAGCAATGCATATCAAAACTAGAATGAGGTATCACCTCACACTGGTCAAAAAGGCCATTATCAAAAAATCTAGAAACAATAAATGCTGAAGAGCATGTGTGAAAAGGGAACCCTCCTGCACTGTTTGTGGGAATGTAAAGTGATATAACCACTATGGAAAACAGTATGGAGGTTCCTTAAAAAACTCAAAATAGAACTACCATATGACCAAGCAATCCCACTACTTGGCATATACCCTGAGAAAACCATAATTCAAAAAGGGACACGTACCACAATGTTCACTGCAGCACTATTTACAGTAGCCAGGACATGGAAGCAATCTAAATGTCTATCAACAGATGAATGGAGAAAGAAGATGTGGCACATATATACAATGGAATATTACTCAGCCATAAAAATAAACGAAATTGAGTAATTTTTAATGAGGTGGATGGACCTAGAGTCTGTCATAGAGTGAAGTAAGTCAGAAAGAGAGAACAAATACCATATGCTAATGCATATAAATGGAATCTTAAAAAAATGGTACTGATGAGCCTAGTGGCAGAGCAGGAATAAAGACGGAGATATAGAGAATGGACTTGAGGACATGGTGGGGGAGGGGGAAGCTGGGGCAAAGTGAGAGAAGCATCAACATATATACACTACCAAATGTAAAACAGATAGCTAGTGGAAAGCAGCAGAGTACAGGGAGATCAGCTCAATGCTTTGCAACAACCTAGAGGGGTGGGATAGGGAGGGTGGGAGGGAGGCTCAAGAGGGAGGGGATATGGGGATATATGTATGCATATGGCTGATTCACTTTGCTGTACAACAGAAACCAGCACAGCACTGTGAAGCAATTATACTCCAATAAAGATGTATAAAAAAAGAATTTTATTTCAACTATTACATTTTTCAAACCCCCTAAAAAAAAGAACAAAGCTGGAGCCACCACACTTCTTGATTTCAAACTATATTACAAAGCTACAGTAACCAAAACAGTATGATACTGGTGCAGAAACAGACACAGAGACCAATGAAACAGAATCAAGAGCCTAGAAATAAGCCCACACACAGTCAACTAATATTTGACAAGGCAGCCTAGAATACACCATGAAGAAAGGATAGTATTTTCAAAAAATGACATTGGGTGTTTTCTATACATAGAAATAAATATTCTGATGCAAGAGAATGAAATGGACCCCTATCTTATATCACTCACAGAAAGTAACTTGAAATGAATTAATGATTTCAACGTAAGACCTGGAACTATAAAACTCCTGGAAGAAAATATACACCAAAGTCTCCTTGACATTGGTTTTGGCAATGATTTTTTGGATATACCACCAAAAGCACAAGCAACAAAAGCAAAAATAAACAAGTGGCACTACAGCAAACAAAAAAGCTTCTGTACAGCAAAAGATGTAATCAACAGAATGAAGAAGAAACCTACAGAACGAGAGAACATACTTGCATACCATATATCAGGTAAGAGGTTAATATCCAAAATGTACCAAAATATTCATAGAAATCAATAGCCACAAAAGGGGGGGAGGGGAAAAGGACCTGAATTTTTTCTGACATTTTTCCAAAAATGACATACAAATGGCCAATAGCATGAAAATATGCTCAACATCACTAATCATCAAGGAAATGCAAATCTAAACCACAATGAGCTATCATCTCACATCTGTCAGAATGACTGTAATCAAAAAGCATTGGCAAGGATGTGGAGAAAAGGGAACCCTTGTGCACTGTTGCTGCAAATGTAAATTGGTACAGCTATTATGGAAAACAGTTTGGAGGTTCCTCAAAAGATAAAAATAGAGATACCGTATGATCCAGCAATTCCACTTCTGGGTGTATATATACTAAGGAAATGAAATCACTCTCTCAAAATGATATCTGTATCCCCATGCCCCATGCTCTGCAGCATTATTCACAACAGCCAAGACATGGAAACAAACTATGTGTCCATCAACAGATGAATGGATTAAAAAAACATTTTTTATATATGTGTGTATAAATATATGTACATATATACATATATATGTAATCCATGTATACACATACACACACACACCACAATAGAATATCGTTCAGCCATGAGAAAGAAGGAAATCCTGCCATTTGCAACAACATGAATGGACTTTGTTGGCATTATGCTAAGTGAAATAAGTCAGACGAGAAGGAAAAATACTGTATATTATCACTTATATGTAGACTCTAATAAACTTGAACTTGTAGAAACTAAGAATAGAATGGTCGTTACCAGGGTCTGGGGAGGTGGAGGAATTGGGGAGATGTTGATCAAGAGGTACACTTGCAGTTAGAAGATGAATAAGTTCTGGAGATCTAATGTATAACACTGTCATTATAGTTAAAAATACTGTATTATATACTTCAAAGTTGTAAAGAAACTCTTTACAAAGTTATAAAGAAACTAGATCACAAAAATAAAAAGATAATTATGAGATATGATGAAGGTATGTTGGAGGATATCATCAAGAAGATAAAACCACCAGTCTATCCAGGCAATTAGAGGCTCCACACACCCTCCCTTGTCCTTGGAATGTAAGGTCCATCCAACTACTATTCTCATACTAGTAGCCATTTCAAATATGCAGCTTTGAGAGAGTAATGTATTATTGAGACCATCCAGATTGAATACATGGCTGAACCCAGTTAAGCCCTCTATATAAACTTTCGGGATTCTGGTGGGCCAGAGTGGTCATCTATTCATCTTGCAGTCTCCCAGGACAAGCCTTGTATGCAAATTGCCTTGCTGATTAAAACTACCACCTACCAATCTGGACTGGTCTGCCTCCTTCTTTGGCCTCTCTTTGCCCTCCGTGTATGGAACCCAGTTTTGAATTTCACCTGGGGTGCTCCTGAGGTTGGGAACAATACCTTATACTACATTGTAATCATATTGCAATATGTAAATGTATCAAACATACTGTATACCTTAAATTTATACAATGTTACACTCTGATTATATCTCAATAAAAAAATAAGAAGAAAAAATAGGAGATTCTGCTTTACCTTCATTTATTCCTTCCCCAACACTCTTTCTTTACATAGATTTACATTTCTGACATATCATTTTCTTTCTCCCTAAAACACTTCTTTTTAACATTTTTAGGTGCAGCTCTGATGGCAGTGAATTCTCTAATTTTTTGTTTGTCTGAGGAACTCTTTATTTCTACTTACTTCTCTCCCCAAATTTTAGTTTTTTGAAAAATTTTAATTATTTTCTTATTTTTTCATTGTGATAAAATATATATAACATAAAATTTACCATTTTAACCATTATCAAGTACACAGTTCTGTGGCATTAAGTACAATCACGTTGTTGGGAACCATTACCACCATCCATCTCCAGAACTTTTTTGTTCTTCCCCAACTGAAACTCTGTACCTATTAAACAATAGCTCCCCATTATGCTCTCCATTCCCAGCCTTGGAAGTTACCATTCTAGTTTCTGTCTTTATGAATTTCATTACTCAAAGAACTTCATATAATGACAATACATGTCCTTTTGTGACTGGCTTCTTTCACTTAACATAATGTTTTTAAGGTCCATTCATGTTGTAGCATGTATCAAAATTTCCTTTCTTTTCAAGGCTGAATAATATTCCACCATGTATATGTACTACTTTCTGCTTATCCATCCACGTTTTAAATTTTTTTAAATAATATCTTTCCTAGTAAGTGTGAAGTGGTATTTCATTGTGGTTTTGATTTGCATTTCCCTAATATTGAGCATGTTTTTCATGTTTAATGGCCATCTGTATATCTTCTTTGGAGAAATGTCTATTCCAGTCCTTTGCCCATTTTGAGCTGGGTTTGGTTTCTTGCTGTTAAGTTGTAAGAGTTCTTCACATATTCTGATATCCCTTATCAAATATATGATTTGCCAATATTTTCTCCCATTCCACAGGTTGCCTTTTCACTCTCTTAATAGTGTCCTTTGATGCACAAAAGTTTTTAATATTGAAGAAGTCTAATACATCTATTTTTTCTTTGTTTGCCTATGCTTTGGACACCATATGCAAAAATCATTGCTAAATCCATTGTCATGCATTTTTCCTTTATTTCTTTCTAAGAGTTTTATAGGTTTAGCTTTTATGTCTTTGATCCATATTGACTTAATTTTTGTATATGGTTTAAGGTAAGATTCCAACTCTATTATTTGCATGTGGATATCCAGTTTTCCCAGAACCACTTGTTGAGAGGACTGTCCTTTTCCAATTGAATGCTATTGGCACTCTTACCAAAAATCATTTGACCATGTATTCAAGGGTTTATTTGTGGGCTCTCTATTCTATTCCATTGGTCTATATGTCTGTCTTTGCACTATTACCACACTGCTTTGATGACCATAGCTTTGTAATAAGTTTCAAAATCAGGAAGTTTGAGACCTCCAACTTTGTCCTCTTTCAAGATTGTTTTAGCTATTTGGAGTCCCTGGAAATTCCATATGAAATTTAGGATGAATTTTTCTTTCTGAAAAACATATTGAGTTGATAGGGATTACACTGAATCTGTAGATCACTTTGTGTAGTACTGACATCTTAACAACATTAAGCCTTCTAACCCAAGAACACAGGATTTCTTTCCATTTATTTAGATCTTCTTAAACTTATTTCAGAAACATTTTGTAGTTTTCAGTGTACAAGTCTTTTGTCTCCTTGGTTAAATTTATTCCCAAATATTTTATTCTTTTTGATGCTACTGTAATTGGAATTGTCTTCTTAATTTCCTTTTCAGATTATTCATTGTTAGTATATAGAAACAACTGAATTTTTGGTGTTGATTTTGTACCTTGAAGCTCTGCTGGATTTATTAGTTCTAACATTTCTTTTTAATTTTCATGGTTTCCACTTCACTTGTGAAATATAATTTCCTAGATACAGAATTATATGTTGCTGGAAACATATAATGTTTCCATTATATGGAAATATAATATATATATATATATATATATATAAAACAAAATTATATGTTTTCCTTTCAACACTTTATATATTTCACCCTTATCCTTGTTCCTCTACTAGTAAGGCAGTTTCCTTCCTCTGGCTTCCTTCAAGATTTTCTGTATTTTCTTATCTAAAGTGAACATTACATGGCTCATGCAGTTTTCTTTTCTGTATTTATCCTGTTTGTTGTTCCCTGAGATTCCTTGATCTGTGATTTGGTGTATGTTATTAATTCTGAAAAGTTCTCAGCCATAGTTTACTTCAAATATAGTTCTTCTGTTCTTCTCAGTCTTTCTTCTCTTTCTGGTAGTCTAAGAACATTTACTTTACACCTTTTGAAACTGTCACACAGCTCTTGGATATTTTACTATGCTTTTTCTTCAATTATTTTCTCTCTTTACTCTTTAATTTCTATTGACCCACCTTCAAACTCAATGATTCTTTCCTTGCCTGAGTCTTGTCCATTGATAAGTTCATCAAAGGTGTTCTTCATTTCTGTACAGTGTTTTTGATTTCTGGCATTTCCTTTGGACTATTTCTTAGTTTCCATCTCTCTGCTTAGATTACCCATCTTACATGTGGTTAACTTTTAGACATATTGTCTAATGTTTACATTAGAACTCTTAGCATATTGATCATAGTTATTTTTAATTTCTTATCTAATAATTCTATAATCTGTGTCATAGCTGAGTCTGGTTACGATGCTTGCTTTATCTATTTAAATTGCATTTCTTATTGCTGTTTAGACGGCATGTCTTATTGTTGGAATGGCTTACAATTTTTTGTTGAAAGTCAGACATGAAAGTATGGGGGCTCCCCTAACACTTTGGCCCTCAGGAGTTTCATGTTTTCATGCTAATCACACATTCAGCATCTAACAATTTGAAAAAAAAAATTACCATTTGAGTGTTCCTACCAGCTTATGGTTCCAGCGGCTACTGAAATATCTGTGACTCTCTAGATTTGCTGTTCTCTTCAGATTTTGGGGTGGAAGTATGCCCTGCAACCTTATTTCTCTAATAGGTTCAAGAAAAGTTGTTGATTTTAGGTTTGACCAACATTTTAACTTCATTTTATTTCATTTGACAACTTCCAAGCTCTTCACATGTAGAAGTTGAAACCAGATAGGCCATAAAACAAGCCTTAATACATTTAAAAGGATTGAAATCATATAAATTATGTTCTCTGGCCACAATGGAGTGAAGTTAGAAATCAGTTACAGAAAGAAATTTGGGGAATTCACAAATATGTGGAAATTAAAGAGCATATCCCTAAATAACCAACAGGTCAAAGGAGTCACAAGGGAAACTTTAAAATAATTTTAGATGAATAAAAATGAAAACACAACATAATAAAACTTAGGGGATACAGCTAAAGAAGTTCTTAGATGGAAATTAAGTATCTATACAAAAAAAAGATCTCAATTTAATAACCTAAAATTGCACCATAAGAAACAACAAAAGCAGAGTAAACTAAACCCAAGCAATCAGAAGAAAGGAAATGAAAAAGATGAGCTGCATTACTAAAATGGAATATAAAACAAAAATAAAGAAAATCAATGAAACCGAAAGCTGGTTCTTTAAAAAAACATCAAAACTTACAAACATTCATCTAGATCAACCATAAAGAGAACACACAAATAATTAAAATCAGGAAGTAAAAAATGGGACAGACTACAAACCTTACAAAAATAAAGATTATAAGGGGATACTATAAACAATTATATGCCAACAAATTAGATAATATAGATAAAATGAAAAAATTCCTAGAAAGACATAAGCTACTGAAATTGATTAGAAAAGAAGTTTTAAAATCTGAATAGACCTTTAAAGCGATTGATTTAGTAATCAAGTAACTTCTCAGGATGAAAAGCCCAGATGGCTTCATTGGTGAATTCTACCAAAAAGTTAAGATTAATACCTATTCTTCATTAACTCTCTTAAAAATCAGAAGAGAAAACACTTTCTAACTTATTCTACTAGGCCAGACTACCCTGAAATCAGAGACAGACAAAGATATTACAAAGAAAGAAAACTTAAAACCAATAATTTATTAATATAGACACAAAAATTTTCAGCAAAATATAAGCAAACTGAATACAGCAACATCTAAAAAGGGTCATTTATCATGACCCGGTGAGATTTATTCCAGGATTGCAACACTGGTTTAACATTAAAAAATCAATTAATGTAATATACCATATCAATAGAATAAAGAACAAAAGTCACTTTGTCATCTCAGTAGGTGCAGAAAAAGTATTTGAGAAAATTTTGTACACCTTCATGATAAAAAAACTCTCAATGAATTAACAATAGAAAGAAATTTCTTCAATCTGATAAAGGGCGTGTACAAAAAACCCACTGCTAGCTAATGTCATACTAGTGAAACAATGAATGCTTTCCTTCTAAGATCAGAAATGAGACAAATATATACTAAAGGTTTTATCAACGGCAATTAAACAAGAGAAATAAAGGACACCCAGATTACAAAGGAAGAACTAAAATTACTTGTAGGTAACATGAGCTTGTACACACAGGAATACCTTCTTTTATTGTGCTTTGCTTTATTGCACTTCTCAGATACTGAGTTTTTTTTACAAATGTAAGGTTTATGGCAACCCTGCACTGTCAGATGATGATTAGCCTTTTTAGCAATAAAGGCACGTACACATGTTTTTCAATTAAGGCATATACATTATTTTTTTAGACATAATGCTATTGCATACTTCATAGGCAATAGTAGAGTGTAAATATAACTTTTATATCCATTGGGAAACCAAAAAATTCATGTGACACTTTATTGCAATATTTGCTTTATTGCAATGGTCTGGAACTGAATCCACAATATATCCAAGGTATGTCTGTACACAATCCTAAGAAATATACTCAAAAATTATTACAACTAATAAAAGAGTTCATTAAGGCTGCAGGTAACAAAATCAATGTACAAAAATCAATATATACACACTAACAAACGTAGTAAGGTAGATAGCTAGGGGGAAGCAGCCGCAAGGCACAGGGATATTAGCTCGGGGCTTTGGGACAGCCTGGAGGGTTGGGATGGGGAGAGTGGGAGGGAGGGAGACGCAAGAGGGAAGACACATGGGAGCATATGTATATGTATAGCTGATTCACTTTGTTATAAAGCAGAAACTAACACACCATTGTAAAGCAATTATACCCCAATAAAGATGTTAAAAAAAAATCAATTATGTTTCTCTATATACTAGCAAAGCACTATTCAAAAATTAAATTAAGAAAATAATACCATTTATAGTAGCATCCAAAGTAATAAAATAGGAATAAACTGAACAAAAGAAGTATAAAATTTGTATTCTAAAAACTATAAACATTGATGAAAATAATTAAAGACCTAATAAATGGAAAGACATCTCATACCTATAGATCAAAAAACAATATTATTAAGGTGGTAGTACTCCCCAAATTCAGAATCAATTCAATCCCTATCAAAATCTCTATCAAAATCCCAGCTGCATTTTTGCAGCAATAGACAAGATGATCCAAAGATTCATTTGGATATTTAAGAGACACAGAATAGAAAAATAATCTTAAAAAACAAGAATAAAGTTGGAAGATTCTAACTTATAATTTTATAGAAAGCTACAGTAATCAAAACAATAAGGTACTGGAATAAGGCAGACATAGAGCTAATTG
Source organism: Neophocaena asiaeorientalis asiaeorientalis (assembly GCF_003031525.2). Taxonomy (NCBI): domain Eukaryota; kingdom Metazoa; phylum Chordata; class Mammalia; order Artiodactyla; family Phocoenidae; genus Neophocaena; species Neophocaena asiaeorientalis. The sequence goes on along the minus strand of NW_020175533.1, from coordinate 1,033,264 downwards.
GAACAGAATTGAGATTCTAGAAATAAATCCTCACATACTTAGTCAACTGATTCTCAACAAGGATATCAAGACAATTTAATGGAGACAGATTATTTGTTTTTAGGAAATAGTGCTACAACAACTAAATATCCACATGCGAAAGGATGTAGATCCCATCCTAACACCATATACAAAAATAAACTCAAAATGAATCAGTTTAAATTAAAAAGCTAAAACTATAAAACTAATAGAGGAAGGCAGTCACAGTAAAGGGAGTCACACGAATTTTCTGATTTCCCAGTGTGTATAAATGTTGTTTACACTATACTGTAGTCTATTAAGTGTGCAATAGCATTACGTCTAAAAAAAATGTACATACCTTAATTAAAAATACTTTATTGCTAGGAAGTGCTAACCATCATCTGAGCCTTCAGTGAGTCGCACTCTTTTTGCTGGTAGAGGACTTGAAATATTGCGAAAATTACCAAAAAGTGACACAGAGACCCTAAGTGAACAAATGCTGTTGGAAAAATGGTGCTGACAGACCTGAAGACACGGGGTTGCCACAAACCTTCAATTTATAAAAAATGAATATCTGCAAAGCAAAATAAAATGAGGTATGCCTGTACTTAATTCATAGAACTGTATATTATTAAAAGAAAAGTCAAATTTACTTTATGATAATATTAAAAGATGAAATTTAAATTGATTAATGTATTCTCTAGCAAGAAAAGTAACATCTCTTAAAAATAACTATTATGTTAAAACATAAATCTATCTTTTTTTTTAATCTATCTTTAATATAAAAATGAATCAAAAAATTATAAAGGACAGAGATTGTCAAATTAGGCAGAAAAGCAATACCCAACTATACGCTGCCTACAAGAACACACTAAATATGAAGACACAAATAGGTTAAAGTAAAAGAGATGGAAAAAGATGCACCATGCTAAGAATAATCAAAAGAAAGCTTCAGTGGCTATATCCATATCAGACAAAGTAAATTTCAGATCAAAGAATATTACCAAAGACAAAGGAGGTCATTTCATAATGTTAAGAGTTAACTCAACAAAATAACTTAATACTCCTAACTGTTCATACAGCTAAAAACAGAGCTTCAAAATACATGAAATAAAACAAAACAAAACTGATAGAACTTCAATGATAAACAGATCATTCTAAAATGATAGTGGGAGATTTCAATACCTCTGTCTCAGTAATAGATAGAAGTGGATAAAAAATCAGCACAAATATAGATTTGAATAACACTATCTAAGTTTCATTAGGTCCCATTTGTTTATTTTTGTTTTTATTTCCATTTCTCTAGGAGGTGGGTCAAAAAGGATCTTGCTGTGATTTATGTCATAGAGTGTTCTGCCTATGTTTTCCTCTAAGAGTTTGATAGTTTCTGGCCTTACATTTAGGTCTTTAATCCATTTTGAGCTTATTTTTGTGTATGGTATTAGGGAACACTATCAATTTTACCTGATTAATACTTACAGATAAATCCACCCAACAATAGCAGAATACACATTCATTTCAAATGCATATTTAACATTTATCATGATAGACCACAGACAGGGCCATAAAACAAGCTTCAATTAATTTAGAAGTATTCAGGTCATATAAAGTATATTGTCTGACCACAATTGAATTAAATTAGAAATCAATAACAGGAAGATCTCTGGAAAAATCTCTAATATTTAGAAACTAAATAAAACACTTATAAATAACCTACACATAAAGAAAAGAAATCAAGCAGAAATTAGAAAATATTTTAAGTTAAATGGAAGGAAAAAACAACATGTTAAAATCTGGGGATGGAGGATTACAATTCTGCCAAGATGAAAAAGCCCTATTCCTCCCAGTTTCTGTCTTTCACAACTGAAAACAAAAACAAAAACCCTGCCCTGGAGATAATATTATAAACAAGTGAAAGGAAACTCTGAGGTAGAAAGGAGAAATGCCTAGGCATCTCAGGAAATGGGGAATGACACAGCAGTGAGTTCCTTGAGTTTCCTTATTGTGTCCCATATGTCCTGGACAGGACACTGTAGAAGTTTCCAACCCAGGACCACCAACTAGCACAAGCAAAAAATAAAGACAAAAACAAAAAACAATCCAAGAAAAGGCTGTTCTCCCAGTCAAAGGACAGAGAAGAGGGTAGGCTAAAAGCAAATTGTGGCATTACCCATAATTCTAGCCAAACAACAATGAGAAAACCATACTCTAGCCAAACAACAATGAGAAAACCATACTCTTCTCTTTCCCACTCCATGGGAGTTCAACAGAGCTGACTGCAGAGCTGATCTTCTACCTCATCTCACTCCCACGCTGCAGAGAGCACACTTCAACTCCCCCAGAAGGTAGTATTTAAGGGCACAAGCAGGTTGCTAGTCACCCATCCCCTGCCTGGAAGAAGCAGGTAGCACTTTGTTCCACTGCCAGGTTGTATCAGTGCACTCAGCAGGATGCTGATCACCCATCTCCATACAAGCGGAGGCAGGTGGCAGCAATCCAATCCTGACACAGTAGTATCAGTGAGTCTAAATTAGCAGTTGATCTTCCATCCCCTTACAAGGATAAGGAAGAGTTGTTCTAATTCCCCCACCAAGGTAGCATCAGTGGAGTCCAGGGGCAACAAGATTGAATGAGGTAGTATAAGGTGGGGCTAGTCATCATTAGCCTTCACTCACACCCTCCTAGCACTCCAAGTCAGCAAGGTGGTCATTCGGAACCAGAATCCTTACTTCCACCTGACAGCAACAAGACTGAACAAGGTGGGTGAAGGAGGGCTAGTCAGCAACCACACTGTATCAGAGAATCCTAGTAGGAGCTGAACCTCTCTTCACATTGATGAGGCAAAACAAGGTGGTGCAGGGAGAAGTGATTGATGCTATGCTTCTTATATCTCCTGATGTCACTGGAGCACAGTGGGAAGATGAACTTCCACCCCATCCATTTTAAGTGAGGCAGTGTCAGTCACTATCCTTTTTCTGGGGGTATGTTGACAGGGCTCACCAAGAAACTGAACATGCACACCCACCTGGCACTCAAACTGCAAATGAAGAAGTAAAACTGTCACTATTTGCAGATGACATGATACTAAATGTATAAAATCCTAAAGTCTCTATCAGAAAACTACTAGAACTAATAAATAAATTCAGTAAAGTTGCAGGATACAAAATTAATATACAGGAATCTGTTACATCTCTATACACTACCAGAAAAAGAAATTAAGAAGACAATCCCATTTGCAATTGCATCAAAAAGAATAAAAGACCTAGGGATAAGTTTACCCAAGGAGGTAAAACACTTATATACTGGAAACTATAAGACATTGATGAAAGAAACTGAAAACACAAATAAATGGATAGATATACTGTACTCTTGGGTGGAAGAATTAATACTGCTAAAATGTCCATACTATCCAAAGCAATCTAAAGATTCAATGCAATCCCTATCAAAATACCCATGGCATTTTTCACAGAACTAGAACAAATAATCCTAAAATTTGTATGGAACCACAGAAGACCTCAAATAGTGAAAGCAATCTTGAGAAAGAAGAGCAAAGCTGGAGGTGTCATGCTCCCTGGTTTCAGACTATATTACAAAGCTATAAGTAATCAAAACAATATGATACTGGCATAAAAGCAGACACATAAACCAATGGAACAGAATCAAGATTCCAGAAATACACCCATGCATATATGGTCAACTAATATTTGACAAGGAAGCCAAGAATACTTAATGGGGAAAAGGCAGTCTCTTCAATAAATGATGCTGGGAAAACTGGACATCCATATGCAAAAGAATGAAGCTGGACCATTATCTTACACTACACACAAAAACTAACTCAAATTGGCAAGAACTTGAACAAAAGACCTGAAACCATAAAACTCCTAGAAGAAAATATAAGCAGTAAGCTCCTATAAATTATTATTGGCAATGATTTTTTAGAGTTGACACCAAAAGCAAAAAAACAACAACAAAATACAAAACTAAGTGGGACTACATCAAACTAAAAAGCTCCTGCACAGCAAAGCAAACTGTCAACAAAATGAAAAAGAAACCTATCATATGGGAGAAAATATTTGCAAATCATGTCTGATAAGGGATTAATATCCAAAATATATAAAGAACTCATATGACTCAATAGCAAAAAAACCCAAACAATTCAATTAAAAAATTGGCAGAGGAGCTGAATGGACATTTTTCCAAAGAAGATATACAGATGGCCAAGAGGTACATGAAAAGGTGTTCAACATCACTAATCATCAGGGAAACGCAACTTAAAACCACAATGGGAAACCAGCTCACACCTGTTAAAATGGCTATTACCAGAAAGACAAGGAATAACAAGTGTTAGCAAGGATGTAGAGAAAAGGGAACACTTGTGCACTGTTAGTGAGACTGTAAATTGGTGCAGGCACTATGAAAAACAGTATGGAAGTTTGCAATTGACATGTAAACACTACTATATTTAAAATAGGTAACCAACAAGGACCTACTGTATAGCACAGTGAACTCGGCTCAGTATTCTTTAATAATCAAAATGGGAAAAGAATTTGAAAAAGAATGGATACTTGCATGTGTATAACTGAATCACTGTGCTGTACACCTGAAACTAACACATCATTGTTAATCAACTATACTCCAATATAAAATAAAATAATTTTCTAAGAATAAAATAAAATAGAACGACCATACAATCCAGCAATTCCACTTTGGGGTATTTATCAGAAGGAAATGAAAACCTAACTTAAAAAGATATCTATACCCTCATATTCATTGCAGCATTATTTACAATAGCCAAGATATGGAAACAGCCTAAGTGTCCAATGATGGATGAATAGACAAAGAAATGTGGTATACATAGAGAGAGAACAGAATGTTATTCAGCCATATTAAAAGAATGAAATCTAGCCATTTGTGATAACATGGATGGACACTAAAGGCAAATGCTGACTGAAATAAGTCAGACAGAGAAAGACAAATACTGTACAATCTCATTTGTAGTGGAATCTAAAAAACAAACAAACAGAAATACTGAACACGTAGATATAGAGAACAGATTGGTGGTTGCCAAAGGTGGGAGGTGTGGGGTGGGCAGAATCAATGAAGGTGGTCAAAAGGTCAAACTTCCATTATAAAACAAATAAGACCTGAGGACATAATGCATAGCGTGGTGATTATAGTTAATAATATTCTATTGTATATTTGAAAGTTACTAAGAGAGTAGATCTTTAAAGTTCTCATCAGAAGAAAAAAAATGTTTGTAACTATGTGTGGTGACGCATGTTAACTAGACTTATTGTGGTGATTATTTCACAATGTATACAGATACCAAAACATTATGTTGTACACCTGAACTTAAGATAATGTTATATGTCAATTACACCTCAATAAAAAAAGAAAGAAAATGATCCAACAATATGCTGTATACAATAAACTCACTTCAAATACAATGACATAAGTTTACAGTAAAAGAATGGAAATAGATATAACATGTAAACATTAACTCGTTTTTAAAAAGTAGGAGTGGTTATACTAAGATCACATAAAGTCAATTATAGAGCAAAGAAAATTACTGGAGATAAGTAAAGACATTACATAATGGTAAAGGGATCAATCCATGGAAGATATAACAATCCTAAATGTGTGCACACCAAACCACAGAGTCTCAAAATACAGAAAGCAAAAACTAATGAAGTTAGAAAGAGATAAATATATCCAAAATTAGAGTCTGGAGAACTAATTCACTCTACTTTCAGGATTTGGCAGGAATTTTCAGACAAAAAATTAGCAAGAATATGGAACTCAACAACACAATCAACCAACAATATCTAGTTGACAAATAGAAAACATTCCACTCAACAAGAATGCACATGTTTTTCCACAGTCCATAGACTATCCACCAAGACAGATCATATCCTAGGCTACAAAACAAATCTTAACAAACTTAAAAGAACTGAAATCATAAAGAGTGTGTTTTCTGACCATAATGATATCAAAACTAGAAATCAATAACAAGAAAACTTCCAAACACTTGCCAATTAATTAAAATACTTCTAAGTAACTGATGGTTCAAAGAAGTCTCAAAGGCAGTTTTTAAAACTACATATGATTGAATGAAAATTCAAATGCACATATCAAAATCTGTGGAATCCAGTTAAAGCCATGCTGAGAGGAGAATTAATAACACTAAATGTATACCTTAGAAAAGAGAAAGGGAACAAATCAGTAACGTAGGTTCCTCCTTCAAAAAACTAGGAAAAAAGAGCAAAATAATCTCAAAGAAAAGTAAAGAAAGGAAATAATAAAGATAATTCAAAAAAAATTGAAAAGAATAAAACAGAGAAAAATCAATTAAACAAATCCTAGCTCCTCAAAAACAAAAAATCAGTAAAATTTAAAAACCACTAGTAAGACTACAAACTATGCAAATTTAACAAGATAAAAGAGAAAGCTAAAATACTCCTAAAACTAATTTTTAAAAGTGAATCTGTAACAAAAAAATCTCATAATCTCTAGGCCCAGGTACTCTCATTAGAAAACTCTTCCAAACACTTAAAGAATTAACACCAATTTTATGCAAACTATTACAGAAAACAGAAGCAGAGGGAACACTTCTCAATTCATTTTATGAACCCAGTATTACCCTAATACCGAAAGCAGATAAAGACAATAGAAATAAAAAGTTAACTCAAAATGGAACCTGTATTTAAATATAAAATGTATAACTATAAAATTTTTAGAAAAAAATGAAAGAAAATAATTAAGATCCAAGGTTAGACAAAGAGTTCTAAAAGGTGATTCCAAAAGAGCACATGCCAGTCTCTGGTGTCCGAGCTGATGGCCGTGGCTCATGCCCGTCTCTGGAGCTCATTTAGGCGGTGCTCTGCCTTCTGTGGGCAGACAGGGAAGGAATTCCCTCTCCTCACGCACCCCGAAACAATGGTCTCTTGCCTCTTAGGCAGGTCCAGAGTTTTTCCTGGACTCCCTCCCGGCTAGCTGTAGTGCACTAGCCCCCTTCAGGCTGTGTTCATGCAGCCAACCCCAGTCCTATCCCTGGGGTCTGACCTCTGGAGCCCTAGCCTCAGCTCCCAGCACCTATAAAGGAAAAACTGATAAACTGAACTCTGAAAGGTCCTGTTAAGATGGTGAAAAGACAAGTTAAAGACGAAGAAGACAAATATCATATTATCACTTATATGTGGAATCTAAAATATGATACAAATGAATTTATTTACAAAACAGAAACAGACTCACAGACATAGAAAACAAACATGGTTACCAAAGGGGAAAAGAGAGGGAGGGATAAATTAGGAGTTTGGGATTAGCAGATATAAACTAGTATATATAAAATAGATAAACAAGGGACCTTCAAGATGGCGGAGGAGTAAGACGTGAAGATCACCTTTCTACCCACAAATATACCAGAAATACATCTACATGTGGAAGAACTCCTGTAGAACACCTACTGAATGCTGGCAGAAGACCTCAGACTTCCCAAAAGGCAAGAAAATCTCCACGTACCTGGGTAGGGCAAAAGATAAAAAGAAGTAACAGAGACAAAAGAATAGGGATGGGACCTGCACCTCTGGGAGGGAGCTGTGAAGGAGGAAAAGTTTCCACTCAATAGGAAACCCCTTCACTGGCGGAGACAGGGGGTGGGCGGGGGGAAGCTCCAGAGCCACGGAGGAGTGGGCAGCAACAGGGGTGCAGAGGGCGAAGCAGAGAGATTCCAACACAGAGGATCAGTGCCGGCCAGCACTCACCACCCTGAGAAATTTGTCTGCTCACCCGCCAGGGTGGGTGGGGGCTGGCAGCTGAGACTCAGGCTTTGGAAGTCAGACCCCAGGAAGAGGACTGGGGTTGGCTGCATGAATACAGCCTGAAGGGGGCTAGTGCACCACAGCTAGCTGGGAGGGAGTCCAGGAAAAACTCCGGACCAGCCTAAGAGGCAAGAGAACATTGTTTCGGGGTGTGCGAGGAGAGGGGATTCCTTCCCTGTCTGCCCACAGAAGGCAGAGCACCGCCTAAACGAGCTCCAGACACGGGCATGAGCTGCAGCTATCAGCTCGGACACCAGAGACTGGCATGAAACACTAACACTGCTGTTGCAGCCATCAAGAATCCTGTGTGCAAGCACAGATCACTATCTACATGCCCTCCCCACCCACCCACTCCCCGGGAGCCTGTGCAGCCTGCCACTGCCAGGGTCCCATGATCCAGGGACAAATTTCCCAGGAGAACACACGGCACGCCTCAGGCTGTTGAAGTGTCACAGTGGCCTCTGCTGCTGCAGGCTCACCCCGCATTCCAATTATAATAACCGTACCCCTCCCTCCAAACTGCATGAGTGAGTCAGAGCCCCCTAATCAGCTGGTGCTTTAACCCCATCTTGTCTGGGTGGAAAAAGAAGCCTGAGGGCAACCTATACAAAGAGGTGGGGCCAAAACCAAACTGAACCCCAGGAGCTGTGGGAACAAAGAAGAGAAAGGGAAATTTCTCCATGCAGCCTCAGGAGCAGCGGATTAAATCTCCGCAATCAACTTCAGGTACGCTGCATCTGTGGAATACCTGAATAAACAACAAATCAACCCAAAATTGAGGCAGTGGACTTTGGTAGCAACTGCAGACTTGGAGTTTGCTGTCTGCGACTGACTTGTTTCTGATTTTTATATTTATCTCAGTATAGTTTTAAGCGCTTGTTACAATTGGTGCATTTTTTTTTATTGGTTTGGTTGCTCTCTTCTTTTTTTCATTACTTTTTTTTTCTAATAATTTTTAATGTTATTTAATTTTATTTCTTTATTTATTATTAATTATTATATTTCTCTTTTTTTCTTCCTTTTCTTCTGAGTCGTGTGGCTGACAGGATCTTGGTACTCCAGGCTGGTGTCAGGCCTGAGCCTCTGAGATGGGAGAGCTGTGTTCAGGACATTGGACCACCAGAGACCTCGAGCCCCATGTAATATCAATCGGCGAGAGCTCTCCCAGAGATCTCCATCTCAGCACTAAGACCCAGCTCCACCCAATGGCAGGCAAGCTCCCGTGCTGGACGCCCCATGGCAAACAACTACCAAGACAGGAACACAATCCCACCCATTAGCAGAGAGGATGCCTAAACTAATACTAAGTTCACAAACACCACAAAACACACCACTGGATTCAGCACTGCCCACCAGAAAGACAATATCCAGCCACAGCCACCAGGACACAGTCACCAGTGTCCTCCACCAGGAAGCCTACACAAGCCACTGAACCAAACTTACCCATTGGGGGCAGACACCAAAAACAACGGGAACTACAAATCTGCAGCCTGTGAAAGGAGACTCCAAACACAGTAAGTTACGCAAAATGAGAAGACAGAAAATAGGCAACAGATGAGGGAGCAAGGTGAAAAACAACCAGACCAAACAAATGAGAGGAAATAGGCAGTCTACCCGAAAAAGAATTCAGAGTAATGATAGTAAAGATAATCCAAAATCTTGGAAATAGAATGGAGAAAACACAAGAAATGTTTAACAAGGATGTAGGAGAACTAAAGAGCAAAGAAACAATGATGAACAACACAATAAATGAAATTTAAAATTCTCTAGAAAGGGGCTTCCCTGGTGGCACAGTGGCTGAGAGTCCACCTGCCGATGCAGGGGACATGGGTTCGTGCCCCGGTCCGAGAAGATCCCACATGCCACAGAGAGGCTGGGCCCATGAGCCATGGCCACTGAGCCTGTGGGTCCAGAGCCTGTGCTCTGCAATGGGAGAGGCCACAACAGTAAGAGGCCCGTGTACAACAACAACAACGACAACAACAAAAATTCTCTAGAAGGTTTCAATAGCAGAATACTTGAGGCAGAAGAACGGATAAGTGACCTGGAAGATAAAATAGTGGAAACAACTACTGCAGAGCAGAATAAAGAAAAAAGAATGAAAAGAATTGAGGACAGTCTCAGAGACCTCTGGGACAACACTAAATGCACCAACATTCGAATTATAGGGGTTCCAGAAGAAGAAGAGAAAAAGAAAGAGACTGAGAAAATATTTGAAGACATTATAGTTGAAAATTTCCTTAACATGGGAAAGGAAATAGTCAATAAAGTTCAGAAAGCACAGAGAGTCTCATACAGGATAAATCCAAGGAGAAACACACCAAGACACAAATTAATCAAACTATCAAAATTAAATACAAAGAAAGAATATTAAAAGCAGCAAGGGAAAAACAACAAATAACATACAAGGGAATCCCCATAAGGTTAACAGCTGATCTTTCAGCAGAAACTCTGCAAGCCAGAGGAAGTGGCAGGGCATATTTTAAGTGATGAAAGGGAAAAACCTACAAAAAAGATTAGCCAGCAAGGATGTCATTCAGATTCGATGGAGAAATTAAAACCTTTACAAATAAGCAAAAGTTAAGGGAATTCAGCAACACCAAACCAGCTTTACAACAAATGCTAAAGGAACTTCTCTAGGCAGAAAACACAAGAGAAGGAAAAGACCTACAAAAACAAAGCCAAAACAATTAAGAAACTGGTAATAGGAACATACATATAAATAATTACCTAAAATGTAAATGAATTAAATGCTCCAACCAAAAGACATAGACAGGCTAAATGGATACAAAAACAAGACCCATATATATGTTGTCTACAAGAGACCCACTTCAGACCTAGGGACACATACAGACTGAAAGTGAGGGGATGGAAAAAGATATTCCATGCCAATGGAAATCAAAAGAAAGCTGGAGTAGCAATTCTCATATCAGACAAAACAGACTTTAAAATAAAGACTATTACAAGAAACAAAGAAAGACACTACATAATGATCAAGGGATCAATCAAAGAAGATAACAAATGCAAATATTTATGCACCCAGCACAGGAGCACCTCAGTACATAAGGTAAATGCTAACAGCCAGAAAAGGGGAAATCGACAGGAACACAATAATAGTAGGGGATTTTAACATCCCACTTTCACCAATGGACAGATCATCCAAAATAAAAATAAATAAGGACACACAAGCTTTAAATGACACATTAAACAAGATGGACTTAACTGATATTTATAGGACATTCCATCCAAAAACAACAGAACACACTTTCTTCTCAAGTGCTTATGGAACATTCTCCAGGATAGACCATATCTTGGGTCACAAATTAAGCCTTTGTAAATTTAAGAAAATTGATATCGTATCAATTATCTTTCCTGACCACAACGCTATGAGACTAGATATCAATTACAGGAAAAAAACTGTAAAAAATACAAACACATGGAGGCTAAACAATACGCTACTAAATAACCAAGTGATCACTGAAGAAATCAAAGAGGAAATCAAAAATATCTAGAAACAAATGACAATGAAAACACAATGACTCAAAACCTATGTGATGCAGCAAAAGCAGTTCTAAGAGGGAAGTTTATAGCAATACAATCCTACCTCAAGAAACAAGAACAATCTCAAATAAACAACATAACCTTATTCCTAAAGCAATTAGAGAAGAACGAAAAAAAAAGCAAAGTTGGCAGAAGGAAAGAAATCATAAAGATGAGAGCAAAAAAAATAAAAAATAAATGAAGGAAACAATAGCAAAGATCAAGAAAACAAAAAGCTGGTTCTTTGAGAGGATAAACAAAATTGATAAACCATTAGCCAGACTCATCAAGAAAAAAGGGAGAAGACTCAAATCAACAGAATTAGAAATGAAAAAGAAGTGAAAACTGACAGTGCAGAAATACATAAAGGTTTGTGACCACCTAGAGGGGTAGGATAGGGAAGGTGGGAGGGAGACACAAGAGGGAGGAGATATGGGGATATACGTATATGCATGGCCGATTCACTTTGCTATAAAGCAGAAACTAACACACCATTGTAGAGCAATTATACGCCAATAATGATGTTTAAAAAAAAAAAGAAATACATAGAATCATGAGCGATTACTACAAGCAACTATATGCCAGTAAAATGGACAACCTGGAAGAAACAGACAAATTTGTAGAAAAGTACAACCTTCCGAAATTGAACCAGGAAGAAACAGAAAATATAAACAGACCAATCACAAGCACTGAAATTGAAACTGTGATTAAAAATCTTCAAACAAAGGCCCAGGACCAGATGGCTTCACAGGCAAATTCTATCAAACATGTAGAGAAGAGCTAACACCTATCCTTCTCAAACTCTTCCAAAAAATAGTAGAGGGAGGAACACTCCCAAACTCATTCTATGAGGCCACCACCCTGATACCAAAGCCAGACAAAGATGTCACAAAAAAAGAAAACTTCAGACCAATATCCCTAATGAACATAGATGCAAAAATCCTCAACAAAATACTAGCAAACTGAATCCAACAACACATTAAAATTATCATACACCATGATCAAGTGGGGTTTATCCCAGGAATGCAACGATTCTTCAATATACGCAATTCAATCAATGTGATACACCACAATAACAAACTGAAGGATAAAAGCCATATATTTATCTCAATATGTGCAGAAAAAGCTTTCGACAAAATTCAACACCCATTTATGATAAAAACTCTCCAGAATGTAGGCACAGAGGGAACTTACCTCAACATAATAAACGCCATATATGACAAACCCACAGCCAACATCATTCTCAACGGTGAAAAACTGAAACCATTTCCTCTAAAATCAGGAACAAGACAAGGATGTCCACTGTCACCACTATTTTTCAACATAGTTTTGGAAGTTTTAGCCACAGCAATCAGAGAAAAAAAAGAAATAAAAGGAATACAAATCAAAAAAGAAGTAAAATTGTCACTGTTTGCAGATAATGTACTTTACGTTAGGGATTAACCTACCTAAGGATACAAAAGACCTGTACACAGAAAACTATAAGACACTGATGAAAGAAATTAAAGATGATACCAACAGATGCAGAGATATACCATGTTCTTGAATTGGAAGAATCGATATTGTGAAAATGACTCTACTACCCAAAGCAATCTACAGATTCAATGCAATCCCTATCAAACTACCAATGGCATTTTTCACAGAACTAGAACAAAAAATTTCACTGTTTGTATAGAAACACAAAAGACCCCGAATAGCCAAAGCAGTCTTGAGAAATAAAAATGGAGCTGGAGGAATCAGGCTCCTGGACTTCAGACTAAACTACAAAGCTACAGTAATCAAGACAGTATGGTACTGGCACAAAAACAGAAATATTGATCAATGGAACAGGGTAGAAAGCCCAGAGATAAACCCATGCACATAGGATCACCTTATCTTTGATAAAGGAGGCAAGAATATACAATGTAGAAAATACAGCCTCTTCAATAAGTGGTGCTGGGAAAACTGGACAGCTACATGTAAAAGAATGAAATTAGGACACTTCCTAACACCATACACAAAAATAAGCTCAAAATGGATTAAAGACCTAAATGTAAGGCCAGACACTATAAAACTTTTAGAGGAAAACATTTACAGAGACAGATGACACTAAAACAAAATTTGGGAGGAAATTCACAGCCCTACAGGCATATATTAGAAAAGAAGAAAGTTCTCAAATCTGTGACTTCAGTTTCCACCTGAAAACACTAGAAAAAGATAAAATGAAACCCAAGATTAATCAAAAGAGGGGAAATAAAAAAAACAAACCAGGAATCAATGAAATAAAATATAGGAAAACAATACAGAAAAGCAATGAAACCAAAAGTTGGTTCTTATGAAAATCAGTGCAGCTGATAAGCTTCTAGCCAGACTAATCAGGAAAAAGTAGAAGACACAAATCACCAATATCAGGGATTTTAAAAGGAGCATCAATACTTATCTCACAGACATTAAATATATGCCAATAAATTTGATGATGTGGGTTACTCATTGCTAAAGAAACAGTAAACTTTATTTGGTCATAAATATTTCACTTACCTAAATATTTAAGGAAATGTAATTCGTATTAATATAGCAAATAATGAACCAAAAAATAAGGATACATTCGTATAGCACCAGTTCTCGTCCCAATAGCCAAGATTTTCTGAACTGGATCAAAGGCTAATGCTGTGGGCTGATAAGGAAAACCATGCCGAACTGTCTGAAAGAGAGAAAACAGTGAAAATAGTCATCAGGGAAATAAAAATTAAAATCATAACAAGATACCACTATCCAACCACCAGAATGACTAAAATAATTATTTATTTTTTAAAAACTACTACCAAGTATTGTTGGTAGGAGTGTAAAATGACACAACCACTTTAGAAAAATGTGCTGTAGCTCTTTAAAAACTAAACATATACCTGTCCTATGACCTAGAAATTCCACTCCTGTGTATGTACCCAAGGAAATGAAGAGCATATGCCCACATAATAATTTGTATATGTCCCTAACAGCTTTATACATAACAACCTAGAAACAGCCCAGGTGACAATCAACAAGAGAATTCAAAAACAAAACTGTGGTATACGCATACAATAGAATACTACTCAACAATTAAAAGATAAAAACTAATGACAGAAGCCAAAACATGGATGATTCTCAAATATATTATGCTAAGTAAAAGAAGCAATACACAAAGAGTACATATAGTATGATTACATTTATATTAAATTCTAAACAAGTAAAACTAACCTATGGTGAAAAAAATCAGAACAGTGGTTGATTTGAGGAGAACTGACTGGAAGGGGTATGAAGGAACTTTATTGAGTGAAGGTAATATTCTATATTTTGACAAGGTTTGAATTACACACATGTATACTTTAGTCAAAACTCATCAAACAGTACAATAAAATTTGTGACAACATATAAATACATATATGAGTGTTCCAGTATAATTCTTTCAACTCCTCTGTATGTTTGAAAGCTTTCATAATAACACAGCGGGAAAGAAAGGAAAGAAAATATAAAGAGTTTATAATATCACAAAAGAGATAAGACTAACATGTAAAAAAGGAATATGCAATATTAGACAGGAGCTAATTTCAATATGAAATGTTGAAATTTTCCAAAAAAATAGAGGACCCACATAGGTCAGGATAAAAGGGTTTCTATACCTTGTTCAGCCACATATTTAGTGCTCCAAAAACTATTTTTAATGGAAATATCTTTATAATAAAATATGGCTTTTGTAAACATTTGAAGATGAAAAGATTAACTATAGCATGTAGTTTATCTAAAACTCATTCCCCAGAGAAAACACAGCAAGGAGTTCATTGCATAAACTCCTCATTTTCTTTTAAAGCATATATGAAGATATATGCATATGCATATTAACTAATATATAACCAGATCTGTAATCTGGTTTTCTCCCTTAGCAGTATATCATAGAAATATTTCCACAAAAAAATATGTTTAGATGTATAATGCTTCAACCTATTTAAAAGTTGCAGAGCTTATTATAGTATGAATATACCACAACGTCTTTAACCAACCAACTACTGTTCTATAACCTCCAAAGAATTCTCAACTAAGTTGGTTAAAAAATTATTACTAAGAAGACCCATTTTCTATTCATGATCCTTAACTGAGGTATTTCCCTTTGATTCTGAACTGTCCTTCTTATTTTGACTTATAAACAGAATTGTCAACAGGAAGATATTCATAATCTTCATGCAGATCAATGTGGATAACAATAATCGAATATAGTTGCTCTCAAAAAAAACAGAACAGGTGGGAACACTTCCCAACTCACTCTATGGCCAGTATTACCCTGATCCCAGAAACAAAGTCATCACAAGAAAAGAAAACGAAATACCACTAATTCTTAATTAATATAGGTATAAAAATCCCCAATAAAATATTAGCAAACCAATTCTAGCAACATATAAAAAGGAAATACAATGTGACTTGGTAGAATTTATCCCAGGAATGCAAGGTTGGTTTAACATCAAAAAATTAATGTAATATCCTATCTCAATAGAACATAGGACAAAAATCACATGGTCACCTCAATAGATGCAGAAAAATTATTTCAGAAAATCCAACACCCACTCATGTTAAAAAGCACTGAATAAACAGAACTGTAAAGAACTTCCTCAATCTGATAAATGGCATGTACAAAAAACCTACAGCTAACATCATACTAATTAGTGAAAGAATAAGTGCTTTCCCTCTAAGATCAGGAATGAAACAAGTATGTCCGCTCTTGCCACTTCTACATCCTATCCAGGGCAATTAGGCAAGAAAAAAAGAAAGACATCAGATTTTTTTGAAAAAGGAACTAAAACTATCTGCAGATGACATGATCTTGTGTATATAAGCCTAAGAAATACACTGAAAAATTATTAGAACTAATAAAGAAGTTAAGCAAGATTACAAAATTAATGTACAAATCAATTATATTTCTATATACTAGCAATGCACTATCCAAAAATGAAATTGAGAACAATTTCATTTACAATAGCAGCCAAAGGAATAAAATATTCAGTAATAAAATGAAAAAAAGAAGTACAAAACTTACATGCTAAAAACTACAAGACACTTTTGAAAAACATTTAAGACAACCTAAATAAAAAGAAAGGCTTCTCATACCCCTGGATTAAAATACTATTGTTAAGGTGACAATACTCCACAGATTGATCTTCAGAATCAATGCAATCCCTAACAAAACCCCAGCTGGCTTTTTTTTGCAGAAATTGACAAGTCGACCCTAAGATTCATATGGGTATTCAAGAGGCCCAGAACACCAAAATGATCTTGAAAAGGAAGAACAAAGTTGGAGCATTCACATTTTTAAAATTCAGACAAATCTACAGTAATCAAGACAATGAGGCACTGGCATAGGATAAACATTTAGATCAATGGAACAGCATTGAGATTCCAGAAATAAATGTTCACATTTTCAGTCAGTTGATTACTGCCAAGGGTGCTAAGACAATTCAATGAGAAATGAACAGTCTTTTAATAAATGATACTGCAACAACTGGATATCAACATGCAAAAGAATCAAGTTGGACTAATATATACAAACTAACTCAAAATGGATCATAGACCTAAATGTAAGGACCAAAACTATAAAAATTTTAGAAGAAAACATATGCTTAAATCTTAGTGACTTAGGATTAGGCAATGGCTTCTTACATATGACCCAAAAGGCACAAGCAATAAAATTAAAAATAGATAAACTGAACCTCGTGAGACTTGAAAACTTTTGTGCTGTAGAGGATACTATCAAGAAAGTAAAAAGACAACCCAAAGAATGGGAGAAAATATTTGCAAATCATATATCTGATAAGGAATTTATATCCAGAATAAATAAAGAACTCTTACAACTCAATAATAAAAAGACAAATAACTCAATTGAAAAAATGGGCAAAGGATCTTAATAGACACTTATCCAAAAAATATATATAAATGACCAATAAGCACATGGTAAGATGCTCAACATCATTAGCCATTAGTAAACTGCAAATCATATCCACAATGAGCTATAACGGCATACTCACTAGGCTGGATACAAAAAAAGATATTAATAGAGGCTGACTAAGATGTAGAGAAATTGGAGCCATAATACATACTGGTAGAAATGTAAAATCATGTAGTTTCTTTGGAAAATAGTTTGGCATTTCCTCAAAATGTGAAATAGAGTTACACTATAACCCAGGGATTCCACTCCTGGGTATATAACCAAGGAAAATAAAAAAGAAATCCATATAAAACTTTTATACAAATATTCATAGCAACATGACTCAAAATATTCAAAAAGTAGAAACAACTCAAACATTCATCAACTGATGAATGAGTAGATGAAATTTGTATGTCTGTACAATGGAATATTATTCATCAATAAAAGCAACTGAAGTATGATACATGCTACAACAGGGATGTACCTTGAAGATGAAAGAAGACAGTCATATATTGTATAATTCCATTTACATGGAATGTACAGAATAGAAAAATCTATAGAGACAGAAATTATTGGGTTGGCCAAAAGGTTCATTCAGTTTTTTCCGTAAGATGGCTCTAGTAGCTCTTAGTCATCTTTAACTCCATTCAAAACAATGTTGTTAGATTGTATGTGACAGCTGTCATATCAGTGTGCATTTAAAAAAAGCCATCAAAATTGGTGAATTTTTTTTTTTTTTTGCTGTACGCGGGCCTCTCACTGTTGTGGCCTCTCCCGTTGCGGAGCACAGGCTCCGGACACACAGGCTCAGCGGCCATGGCTCACGGGCCCAGCCACTCCGCGGCGTGTGGGATCTTCCCGGACCAGGGCACGAACCCATGTCCCCTGCATTGGCAGTCAGACTCTCAACCACTGCGCCACCAGGGAAGCCCAAAATTGGTGAATTTTTGTGTAGCCACATTAAAATTGAAGATGGAAGAAAGAAAGCAACATTTTCAGCATATTACTCTGTATTATTTCAAGAAAGGTAAAAACGCAACTGAAACGCAAAAAAGATTTGTGCAGTGTATGGAGAAGGTGCTGTGACTGATCAAATGTGTCAAAAGTGGTTTGTGAAGTTTTATGCTGGAGATTTCTCGCTGGACGATGCTCCACGGTCATTAGACCAGCTGAAGTTGACAGCAATCAAATTGAGACATTAATTGAGAACAATCAACGTTATACCCCTCTGGAGATAGCAGACATACTCAAAATATCCAAATCAAGTGTTGAAAATCATTTGCACCAGCTTGGTTATGTTAATTGCTTTGATGTTTGGGTTCCACATAAGTTAAGTGAAAAAAAACTTCTTGACCATATTTCCCATGCGATTCTCTACTTAAACATAATGAAAACTTCCGTTTTTAAAACGAATTATGACGGGTGATGAAAAGTGGATACTGTACAATAATGTGCAATGGAAGAGATCCTGGGGCAAATGAAATGAACCACCACCAACCACACCAAAGGCCAGTCTTCAGCCAAAGAAGTTGTTGTTTATATGGTGGGATTGGAAGAGAGTCCTCTATTATGAGCTCCTTCTGGAAAACGAAACAATTCCAACAAGTACTGCTCCCAGTCAGACCAACTGAAAGAAGCACTTGATGAAAAGCATCTAGAATTAGTCAACAGAAAACACACAATCTTTCATCAGGATAATGCAAGGCTGCATGTTTCTTTGACGACTAGGCAAAAACTGTTACAGCTTGGCTGGGAAGTTCTGATTCATCCACCATATTCACCAGACATTGCACCTTCAGATTTCCATTTATTTAGGTCTTTACAAAATTCTCTTAATGGAAGAAATTTCAATTCCCTGGAAGACTGTAAAAGGCACCTGGAAAAGTTCTTTGCTCAAAAAGATTAAAAGTTTTGGGAATATGGAATTATGAAGTTGCCTGAAAAATGGCAGAAGGTAGGGGAACAAAAGGGTGAATAGGCTGTTCAATAAAGTTCTTGTTGAAAATAAAAATGTATCTTTTATTTTTACTTTAAAAACTGAAGGCACTTTTTGGCCAACCCATATATTACTGGTTGCCTAGGAATGGGGGAGAGGGGCTCTGGATAATGGGCATTTACTGCTAATGAGTACAGAGCTGTTTTGGGGGTGATGAAATGTTCTAAAACTGATTATGGTAGTTGTTACATAACTGTGAAATACTAAAAACTAGTGAAATGTATGCTTTAACTGGGTGAATTTTATTTTAATTTGAAAGAAAAAATACTGTTCTCCTCAAGAATATCAAATATTCTGATATTGCATCATCAGGCAATGTATACAATAAGAAGTTAGGATCAGTTGGGATACCTGGCTGATTTCAAAAGAATCAAGGCTATCAATTGGAATGGCATAGATGCAGTAAAAAAAAAATTGAAGCAGAGAAAAATGTAGGACAACTGAAGACAACTTGTCAAGGTGAAAAATTCTCAATTTTAGGCAGAGTCAGAAAGGGTTGTTGAAATACTATAGTTTATGTTCAGTTGGTGAAATAAGCAAAGCTGATCACCAACAAATAAAATGAGGTTCTTAAATATCTAATTTTTCCTAATATTATTTTGTTTCTCTTGCTTTGTTTTGCTGTCTATTTGCTCAGGCTGCTATAACAAAATACTGGGTAACTTAAACAAGATGTTTATTTCTCACAGTTCTCAAGGCTAGGAAGTCAAGATCAAGTTACTAGCCAATTCAGTCGCTGGTAAGAGCCCTCTTCCTGGGTTGCAGATGGCCACCTTCTCACTGTGTCCTCATATGATGGGGAGACAAGCATCTCTGTCTCTTCCTCTTATAAAGCCACAAATCTCATCATGAGGCCTTATCCTTAAGACCTCATCTAATTCTAATTAACTCCCAAAGGCCCCATATCCAAATACTATCACCCTGGGGGTTAGGGTTTCAACATATGAATTTTGGGAGAACAAATTCAGTCCATAGCATTCTCCCTTCAAAACATTACAGGGGATGAGGTAAGGTGGCCAACTGTACCAAAAGTTACACAAATCTCTCTAGATATCTGGAGCAAAAAAAGATGGTTACAAATAGGTGGAAATGCTGGTCATGTCAGCCTGTTAGGAAGCTGTTACTATCTCTGAAATGAAAGACACAAACTTGTACTCATTGCTGACACTGCAAAAGGCACTAGCAGAAATAAAATGACTTACTTTCTTCGTGTCTTTTAATCTGGCACCTTCCATTGGCAGAATCTAACCACAACACAGCTAGGAAGGAATTCTGAACATTTAGCTTTAGTTTAGTTTTCATTTTAATTTCCTCAGTATACAAATGAGAACACCGAAGGGCCAGTGTGGAACAAGGGCAGTATGAGACAAAGAAGAACTCATATTAGGCCTGGCTGACTGGGCTTAATATTATCATAATATTTCAAAACAGCCTCAAAACCACCTATGACAGAGACTGTCTGTTGCTTCCCACTATCTTCTTCTCCCCTTTTTCTATAGTACTAAAATTTTGAGTTCAGCACATGGCAATCCAGTTCACACTACATTTCCCAGCCTCCACAGCCGAGATTAGATTCTAAACAAAGGAATGAGAGCAGAAATGATATAAACCCATAAACATAAGGGCAAATACAACTTATTTTTCTCACCTTTCTACTAATTGGAAAATGGATTCAATGGCAGGAATTGGATCAGCCATCTTAGAAAATGAGATGAAAGCCATATGTCAAGGACAGTAGAGCACCAAGATAGAAAGACCTTGTTGGGTTCTAGATACCATAAAGCCATTGAATCAGTCCTTGGTTGCTTAATCTTAGACATATTTCATGAAAGAGAAATAAACTTCTACATTGTTTAAGCTGCAGTTATTATGGCCTGTTAAAACATCTTAACTGTCATCCTAACACCCATACCAACCATTCATTCCGAAAAAGAAGTAAATATTTATTACACCAACAAGTTAGTTTATGGGGAATGTTCCCTAGTATTGCTCATTAGTCTGAAAAATGAAAGAAGCAAATATGGGACTTCCCTGGTGGCCCAGTAGTTAAGAATCCACATGCCAATGCAGGGGACACGGGTTCGATCCGTGGTCCGGGAAGATCCCACATGCCGGGGAGCAACTAAGCCCATGTGCCACAACTCCTGAACCTTTGCTCTAGAGCTTGCGAGCCACAACTACTGAGCCCACGTGCCACAACAACTGAAGCCCTCACACCTAGAGCCGGTGCTCTGCAACAAGAGAAGCCACCTCAATGAGAAGCCTGTGCACCGCAATGAAGAGTAGCCCCCGCTCACCACAACTAGAGAAAGCCTGCACACAGCAACAAAGACCCAATGCAGCCAAAACTAAATTAATTAATTAATTTTTAAAAAGATACAAATATGGCTTTTGATTCTATACTACTAGGATTCCAACTTGCTACTGTATTGGTGATTCATGCTTATATTTATCATCTCTATACTACTGATATGCCAAAGCTATCATTTCTATAATCTGAGCATAGAACTCCTAATATCATATACCAGTTTTCATCTAATAACATGAATGCAACAATTGAAAACTACCAGATATAGAAAATAAAACTACCTATAGATTACAGAAGACAGAATATTACAATTATGAAATAAATTAATTCTATTTAAACTTCCTCTAGATAGACAATTTGCCTCTCAATATTTATGATTACATAATATGTACTTTTTCTGATATAAGTTCACTTGCCTGGTTAGGTCTACAAATGTTACACTCTGGGCAAAGGGTAGAGTGGGGTAAATCATTCCTGACCTTGGATCCAGAAACTGGAAATTAACCACAGTCTCAAAATTTGTTCAGTAAGTCATAAAGTCATATAATCTGAGATAAAATATCTGGGCTATTCTACTACAAAAAAGAACATTCACATGGACACACATATTTTGGCAAGCAAAAACCAGTTATTACTGTAACTGGAGCAACTCCCATTGATGGGAAAAGTCCCTCAATTTCAATGATATTTGTTTCCAATAACAGCCAAATTACTTGAACTTTGAGGGTTTTTAGGGATATGTGTGTATGTCCATAGCTCTTCTCTAGATGTGATGTCATCTTAGATCCCTGAAAATATTGCTGAATGATTTCCTGCTCCCTTAGATGAAGAATAAGACTAAGAGAACTATGATAGGCATATGACACCACGGAGTGGCATAATGGTAACAAAAATAACAAGTTCCTATGAAACCCTGTCACTTTGTGATAGAAAGGTAAGATTGTTCTATATGCACAAGTATGACAAAATACCTACTCATGCAAATGCCCTTGGCAATTGATGTACTGGTACCAGTTTCTCATTAAGACTTTTAAATCTCTTGAAAGACTGAGAAAACCACCATGCTCAAAGATCTAAAAGGCAGTTGATATTAAAAATTAAAGGAGAGGCATGCAGCTCAATAACAAAAAAACAAACAACCCCATCCAAAAATGAGGGGTGGGATGGGGAGGGTCGGGAGGGAGGGAGACGCAAGAGGGAAGACATATGGGAACATATGTATATGTATAGCTGATTCACTTTGTTATAAAGCAGAAACTAACACACCATTGTAAAGCAATTATACCCCAATAAAGATGTTTAAAAAAAATTTAAAAAAAATTAAAAAAATTAAAGGAGAGGGACTTCCCTGGCGGTACAGTGGTTAAGACTCCACCCTTCCAATGCAGGGGGCACGGGTTCTATCCTTGGTTGAGGAACTGAGATCCCACATGCTGTGTAGCGCGGCCAAAAAATTAAAAAAAAAATTAAATTAGAATAATGCCCAAATATACCCCCATTTGATAAGATATTTGGAAGTAGATATAACAGAAATGTAATTTTATCATTAATATTTTAAAATTTTATATTCATTTTAGTTTTATTTTCATCAAACTCAATCACGCCACATAATTTAAAAAGTCAGATAATTCTATAGGACATGTCACGAAAATTAGAAATAATCTGTCCCCTTCCCTCGCTCATTTCCTGCTTTCTAGAGGATCTTTTTGCTATTTGTTTTGGCATTTACCTAATGTGTCTGAAAATAACATTGCAGTAGGCGGGCCTCTTCCGTTGCGGAGCACAGGCTCCGGATGCGCAGGCTCAGTGGCCATGGCTAACGGGCCCAGCCGCTCCGTGGCATGTGGGATCTTCCCGGACCGGGGCACGAACCCGTGTCCCCTGCATCAGCAGGCGGACTCTCAACCACTGCACCACCAGGGAAGCCCTGAAAATAACATTTTTATATTGCTATTTACTGACTTTTCAAAAAATTCTCTCTCTTTTCTCTCACCTCCTCATTACACATACAAGCACACTTGCCATATCCCTATCTTCTCAATAAATCATAGCAGTTAGTGTTAACACTCTATTAATACTGCTCCCTTATTTTGCCTCACAAATGTTTTATTCCCTGAGGTTACATTTTTTTAAGTTGCATTTGCTAAGTTTTTATGTGCTTTTGTCACTAATTCAACCCCAAACTTTTCCCCAATTGCCCACATTATCTTTCAATATGTTAAACACAACAGGTATATAGATTCAGAGAGAGGAAGGAGAAAGAGACAGAGAGGGAAAGAGAGAGAAAGGGACAGACTATTTACATAAAATTCAAACAATCCCTAATGACTTAAAAGCAAATCAGCTGTTGCCTGGGTCCAGGAACAGAAAGAGGGATGGGCTGCTGCAAAGGCCACAAGTGATGAAAATGTCTGTCCTAGTGATTTCACAGGAAACACATCACATAGTACAGTATACATAATTTCAGATTGTTTTAAGCATTATAAAGTAAATACTTATGAATATAGGTACAAAATACTAAATAAGATACTAGTAAATCCAATCCAGTAATGTATACTAACAATGATAAACCAAGACCAAATTATTGTTTATCCCCAAAATTTAAGTAACTACATATACCTCATATTTCATTTGTTACTAACATATTTCATCCTTTTCTTTTCCTTAATTTAAATTTTAAGTTTTTCAGGCCTTAGCCTTGAAACTGGGGGCACTTCGGCTTACAAAATAAACCTTGACAAGATACAGACACAGAAAAGCAAATAATATTCTACATCATATAAATGTCTTTGCAAATGCCATTTCTAAAAAGGAGCCTATACCCTACAAATTGATGCTACCTCTTGTGAATGCAATCTTTAGTTTTTAAGCAGTCTCTAATTCTGATTGGTTGTTTTATTTTTTAATGTGTTCCCCTGACAATAATATTTAAATTGACATAGCATTTTCAGAAAAATATAAATACATGAGTTTTCTTTAAAAAGCCAGAAGAAGATCGTTAGTACTTTTTCTTTCATAAGGATGGAAGAGAAAATAAAATTTTAAAGTATGTCTCTGTTGGGTTTAGATAGAGTTTGGTTGCCTAATCTCATTTAAATTAACACAAAGACAGCTCAATATCAGGATATATACTGACATTCATTAAATCAACAAATAAAAAGATAAAACCTCATGATTATATCAGTACGTTCTGGAAAGACATTTGATAAACTTCAGCAGTCAATCCAAGTAAACATCTTATGTAAAATAGGATTAGAGGAAAACTACTTATATATGATAAATATTAACAATAACAAAAATAACAACAAATATAATACTAAACAGCAGAAAGGTATAATATTCCCAGTAAAGTCAGGAAGAAGAAATACATGTTCATTATTCCCATTATTGTTCAGCTTTGTTTTAGAGATTCAACTTAATTTAGTAAGACAAGAAATTGAAATAATATATAAATATAGGAAAGTAAAAAACAAATTACTAAAATTTTTTGGAAGAAAAAGAATCTGGTAAGTCGTCTAGATACAAGGTAAGCAGACAAAAATCAGTAACTTTTCCATTCACTAAAAGTAACCAATTACCAATAAAATTGGGGGGAAATCCCCATTTTTATTTTTGGTTGTTAATTTGAAGTCTGTCAAATTTTTTAAGTCTAAAAATAAATGTTTTATTCAGTAGCATTGAATAATATATTTTCTAATATATAAAATGGTTAGGGAGACAAAATATTTTTCACTAGACTAGAACTTAGTGATTAATAATAGAATTATATTCATATGTATCAATGTTTATTTAATACTACAGAAGTTACAACACAACTGTTAAAATTCTATTAGAAATGCAGAGCTGATGTAGTTTCTGTTGTAGCTAGGACAACAAAATCCCATCAGGATTTAGTATTCAAGAAGCAATTATTTGTTTATATACTTCAGAAACTTTTTCATTATTGTTGTGTGATTTAAGCTGCTAAAAGCGTCTCTTTCCAAAGTATCTACAAAAACCTAGTTTTTTGTAGGAAAATATATTTACACATAGGAAAAACTGGAAATTTTATTTATACATAGTAATAAACAAATGAGGTCCTAATTATTAGTGTTTTTCAAAAATAAAATATTTACCTACTTATCTCTCAAATTCCAAGTCAAAGTCTCACTCCTACATGAAATATTTACTAAAATTCTAAACCAACACCACAGTGTAGCACTTATTGAAGAATGATTATTGCCCTTTGATCTCCCCAAATAAGTTCTAACTCCTTTGTGAGCAGGGACCATGCCTTTAATGTGTCCCCTTCACTAAGCTTAGTGCTGTGATTAAATAGTTAGGCTTTTTAAAGTTCATCAATATGATTTGTCCATGTAAGCAGTAGTTCCTTCAAAAACTATTCTCTTATATTTTTAAGAAAGATGATTACAACCAAATATTTTATAAGTATTGAAATAAAATCTTTATCTAGAATATCTCTGTATCTGGAGCTATTGTCTCAACTTTCCATAGTAATGAAAGCACACTTGAGATTTTACTTTAAATGTTCAATAGTTATCATTCTCACCCTTTTCCCTCTGAGCACCTTCGTGAATTATTGTAACCACATGCAATTACATAATGCTAAGGTGTTAGAACAGAAAAAGAACCCACACTTGGATAATATATTTAATATATATAGTTATTTAATTGGGAATATGTTATAGATACTAATGTATCATTAAATCTAATGTAAAAGTAGGTTATTCTTTACTACCTAATTGTATTTCTTCCTACCATATTATATTACAAACTACTTGAGGTTAGAGATTCTGTTGTTTCAAGCTTAACAGCCTTACAGGCATTCAAAAAACTACTGATTTTTATTACAACAGTTTAACACATATAGTGAGTAACTTGGACTCTATAGTTCACACTGTTAATCTTACCAAAAAAATCTGACTCATAAATGAGGTAATGCATGTAAATGTGCTTTATAAATTGAGCATAGTATGTAAATATATGTTTATAGTATTTAAACTTAATAGAAAGGTGTCCTTTCAAAACATGAGGGAATCACGTTCAAATTAAATGAATTTATCTTCTCTAATACTATCTCATTATCTCTCATATTATCACGTGCTCTCATAATATCACATAGGTATGCTAAAACATACCTTCAAAAAAACACACCAAGTAACATATGAACAGGCCTAATTCTGACTACAGAAACGTATAGAGATATATATACAAATATGTATTGACATAAGTAATATGAATACGAGCACACTAATAACAAGTAACCATGGGTATACCCAAAGGTATCCAAATCTATCATCTTTACTATTTAATAAAGGACACAACTGAAGGATAGAATGTCTTCAATGTGGCCAGATTGTTCTCTCCAAAGTACTTCCACCGTTTATGTTTTGTTTCTTCCATCCACAGGACTCATTTTTATCTTCTAGGTGATTTTACCATCTGGCTTATATATTTTCTTTCTACTCTGAGCCCTATTAACAGCCTTATGTCTTCAATATCCTTGCTTCAATCTATCATACACCTTGACTACATCATTCTTCCTTCCCTTTAAATTCAACTGAGCATCACAATTAATATCACCAGCCTCAAATGAACACAGCCTCATCATCATAGACTTCCAGACCTCTTTCAAGAACCCAGATTTGGCATTCTCTATATTCACTCACAGTACCTTTCCTGTCATCACTTCTATTCCATCTTTCTTACTATCCTAGTATTTCCACTTAAACCCTACTTATTTGATACCCTTATTTTCTTTCTGGCTACACTAGTGTCTATTCCCAACTTATTTAACATTTCAACTTAATTCTGTATCATGCTTAAAGGAAATATATACATCTTTTTTGAATCTATTTTATATGTCTATATAGCTATCAAACAAATTTCTGGGAACTTAAAGATCTTTTCCCATTGATAAATAAGAAAAATGGAAATCAGTAGTCACAGAAAAATAATCTGGACTAGGGGTAAAATAAAAATCACTTTTAAAAGAAAAGAAAATAAAAATCTAGTGAAGCAAAATTACAGGTAGGATGATGTGGAAGAATATTGCACTAGGAGTTAGAAAAGCTAGTCCAGGTCCTAACTCCGTCACTGACTATCTAACCTGTACACATTACTTAAGCTCTCAGTTTCTTCATCTATAAAATAAAGGGAATGAACTAAATTATTTCAAGGTGTTTTCCAATTCCATACTATACTCCTAATACAAATACTTGTACTAGAAACCATGGCAGACTTAGAGACACATGATAGACCAATAGATATTTCTCACAAAGAATGTATTCCTTAAAAGAAACAAACAATGGGGTTATATTTAGTGGCATATTCCCTGATTCAAAAGGACTAATTATCTACTTAGTTACTGTGTTAGACTATTAAAAATGATTTGCTGCTTATTTAGTTTGATTCCCTTGTGAGCTACATACTTGGATTTCAAACAGTCCACTGAGATAGCTGATACTATTGTTATTTCTATTAGTATAAATAGTCTTTAAGTATTTGAGGGCCACCTCTCTTCCTCAGATGGCACCTTCTTAAATTTCCAATAATAGGAAGGGTAGACATTTTGAGCCTCCATTACAAATAAAATAAGATCTAAATTTACAATCTACTTGCAGAAACAGCATTTTGCTCTCTACCAAAGAAGTAATGCAGAGCTGATGTCTTTCTTTCCTCAGCCTATTTACTGTCAATTGCAAAGAACATGAAAATGAAAATTTTCCTCTTGCTACATTAGAAATAGACAATGAAGACTATATGCATACAGTCCTTGCCCCCAGGGTCGCTGTCACCACCATTTGTTTACTATGTACAGGGTATAGTGAAGAACACTTTACATGGTTTATCTCATTCAATTTGCACTTATTTCTGTAGCCCCATGAGGTAGGTGGTGTCATTACAGAGGAAGAAATTGAGGCTTAGTAAAGTTAATCAACCTATCCAAAGTCACCAAGCTAATGGATAAACAGTTCGATTGATAGCTTTGGAAATGAGAGCCATGTAGCTTTTTGGTACTCTAATCTTGTCTCAGGATGAAAGAATGTAACCTTCTGATTTGCATGATAAGAATTTAAAATCAGCACAAGAAATGCCTTTCAAAAGGATCATAAGAAATATCAGAGTTTCAACTTGGGGTAGAATCAATATCAAGGGAAACCACAAAGACAATAACCAAACACTTCTGCTCCTAACTTTACTAAGTTGTGTAAATAAAATCAAGTGAAGGATGCTTCATGCTTCAATCAAGAAAATATTAAGATTGTATCAAAAAAAGGAGGAGCTGTGGTCATCCCTGATCTTTGAGTCATAGGGTATGGAAAAAGGGGCATTACAAACCAGCAAAATGCTTTTTTCCCCCTTTTTATTTATTTATTTAGTCTTCGTCTTTGTTGCTGCGCGTGGGCTTTCTCTAGTTGCAGCAAGCGGGGGCTACTCTTTGTTGTGGTGCGTGATGCTTCTCTTGTTGTGGAGCACAGGCTCTAGGCGTCCGAGTTTCAGTAGTTGTGGCACACGGGCTCAGTAGTTGTGGCTCACGAGCTCTAGAGCGCAGGCTCAGTAGTTGTGGCGCACGGGCTTAGTTGCTCCACAGCATGTGGGATCTTCCCGGACCAGGGCTCAAACCCGTGTCCCTTGCATTGGCAGGTGGCTTCTTAACCACTGCGCCACCAGGGAAGTCCCCAAAATGCTAAAAATGTTTTTCTTTTCCTCCCACTACTCAGAGCCATTCTGGAATAAGCTCTTTCATGTTAGGTTAAGAAGAAACTGATCCATGCCAACCTTTAAGTTCTTATGGCTTTATACCTCAAGGTACTTATAAAAATCTAAAGTGTTAGCTTATTAATTTTCTTGGAATGTGTAAAAACAGTTCATTTTGCAAAAAAATAGGGCAGAAAAAAACAAGAGCATGAGTGATAGCAAAAGTATGGTGGTTTAGGATACAGTAAAAATGGATACAAGAACTCAGAAATTTGTAATTAAGAATGGGAGAACAAAAAGGGATAGCAGGGGCAGAGGGGGAGAGACAAATTAGGAGTTTGGGATTAATATATACACACTACTATATAAGCAATAAACAACAAGGACCTACTGTATAGCACAGGGAACTCTATTCAATATCTTGTAATAATCTCTAATGGAAAAGAATGTGAAAAAATAGATATATATGTATATGTATAATTGAATCACTTTGCTGTACACCTGAAACTAACAAAACATTGTACATTAATTATACTTAAAATTTTTTTTAAATGGTTAAAAAAAAAAGAAGGAATAGGAGAACAAGGTCCACACTCAAAGGGGAAAGAAAAAGGCTGGCAGAGATCACCAAAGGGAAAAAATATAGGCCAGTGACCCTGCGCTCTGTCAGGCCTCCACCTCAAGTTGCTGCTGGTAATAGGCCTCAACTATAGCCAGCACACTCAGTCCATTAGGTAAAAACTGAGAAACAGGTGGATGCTTGAGAGGGCAAAATGTGAGCTATTTATGCTGACTCTAAGAGTTCTACCCACCAAAGCAGAATTTCAGAAGCAGTGTAAATATTTTTTGGCTCCATATACCCCCATAATTTCCATTAATTTACTCCGCTGCCCAAAATATAACTCTCAGAAGGTCAACACATTTTTTAATACCACAGCAACAAAAACTCAAAAGACAAATACCTAGTAAAGACAACACCTGGGAGACACATTTTATAAAACAACACATTGACTAAACAACTTTTCACAATGGGACTATCATAATGATAGCAGTGTTTATACTCTTAAAATGTGGGAGGGATGTCAAGATAATAGTAGGGAAAAAGTTAAGAAAGAGAAGACTGGAAGCTGAATACCAACCTCATCTACTGAAATAGAAGCTATGAATGAAGGTATTTTTCATGTTGAAAAACATTAATCCCAAAGGTAATACTTAAAGATTTATAACCCCTGATCCTTGGGTAGTAGCAGTAGAAAGATGAAGAAAAAGAAACCTTAAGAACGAACACCTTTGGTGTACAGATCTTTCACTTCCTTGGTCAAATTCATCCCTAAGTATTTTATTCTTTTTCTTGCTATTCTAAACAGGATTGTTTTCTTAATGTCTTTTTCAGATAGTTCATTGTTAGTATACAGAAATGCAACTGGTTTTTATATGTTGTTTTTTTTTATGCTGCAACTTCACTGAATTTATTAGTTTGAACAGGATTTTTAGTAGAGTCTTCAGGGTTTTCTATATATAATAAGATCATGTCACCTACAAACAGAGACAATTTTACTTCCTCATTTCCAACTTGAATGCCTTTTCTTTCTTTTTCTTTCCTAATTAGTCTGGCTAGGACTTCCAGTATTATGTTGAAGAGAAGAGGTGAGAGTGGGTACCCTTGTCTCATTCTAATCTTAGAGGAAAAGATTTTAGCTTTTCACCATTGAGTACAATGTTAGCTGTGGGCTTGTCATATATGGCTTTTATTAGACTGAGGTACACTCTTCTATACCTAATTTGTTGAGAGTTTTTATCATGAGAGTATATTAAATGTTGTCAAATGCTTTTTCTGCATCTATTTAAATGATCATATCATTTATATCCTTCAATTTGTTAATGTGGTGTATCACATTTATTGCTTTGTGTATGTTGAGCATCCTTGCTTACTAGGGATTTATCATCTGACTTGACCATGGTATATAATCCTTTTAACGTACTGTTGAATTCTGTTTGATTCTATCATGTTGAGAATTTTTGCATCTATGTTCATCAGGGATATTGGCTCATAATTCTCTTAAAACACTGGTGAAAGAAATCAAAGAAGACACAAATAAATGGAAAGATATCCTGTGTTCATGGATTGGAATAATTAATATTGTTAAAATGTCTATTCTTCACAAAATGATCTACAGATTCAAGTCAATTCCCCATCAAAATTCCAATTGATTTTCCACAAAAATTTTAAAAATCCTAAAATTTATATGGAATCACAAAAGACTCCAAATAGCCAAAGCAATCTTGAGAGAGAAGAACAAAGTGGGAGGTATCACAATTCCTGATCTCAAACTATATTACAAGTCTGTAGTAATCAAAACAGTATGGTACAGGCATAAAAAAAGACACATAGACCAATGGAACAGAATAGAGAGTCCAAAAATAAACCCATGCATATATAATCAATTTTCAACATAGGTGCCAAGAATGTTCAATAGGGAAAGAATAGTCTCTTCAATAAATGGTATTGGGAAAACTGGATAGTCACATGCAAAAGTATGAAACTAAACCTTTATCTCATACCATATACAAAAATCAACTCAAAATGGATTAAAGGCTTAAACATAAGACCTGAAACCATAAAACTCCTAAAAGAAAAGATACAGGAAAAGCTCCTTGACATTAGTCTTGGCAACAATTGTTTGCAATTGACACCAAAAGCACAGGCAACAAAAACAAAAATAAACAAGTGGGACTACATCAAACTAAAAAGCCTCTGCACTGCAAAGAAAGCCATTGACCGGCAATCTACAAAATGGGAGAAAATATTTGCAGACCATCTATCTGATAAGGGGTTAATATCCAGAATATATAAGGAATTCATATAACTCAAGAGCAAAAAAAAACAAAACTAATAACCCAGCTAAAAAAAATGGGCTAAGGGGGCTTCCCTGGTGGTGCAGTGGTTGAGAGTCCGCCTGCCGATGCAGGGGACACGAGTTCGTGCCCCGGTCCAGGAAGATCCCACATGCCGCGGAGCAGCTAGGCCCCGTGAGCCACGGCTGCTGAGCCTGCGCATCCGGAGGCTGTGCTCCGCAATGGGAGAGGCCACAACAGTGAGAGGCCCATGTACCGCAAAAAAAAAAAAAAAAAGGGCTAAGGACCTGAACAGACATTTTTTTCCAAAGAAGACATACAAATGGTGGAATTATAAATTGGTGCAGCCACTATAGGAAACAGTATGGAACTTCCTCAAGAAATTAAAAATAGAACTATGATATGACTCAGCAATCCTACTTCTGGGCATATATCCAAAGAAAATAAAAACATTATCTCAAAGAGTTATATGCACTCCCATATTCACTGCAGCATTATTCATGAGATACAGAAACAACCTAAGTGTCTGTTGATGGATGAATGGATAAAGAAAATACTGTGTACACACACACACATGTGCACACACACGATGGAATATTATTTGGCCTTTAAGAGGAAGGAAATTCTGCCATATGTGACAACATGGATGAACCTGGAGGACATTATACTAAGTGAAATAAGCCAAACACAGAAGACAAATATTACATGATCTTACATATACGTAGAATCTAAAAGAAGTCAAACCCATAGAAACAGAGAGTAGAACAGTGGTTACAGGAGGCTGGTGGGGTGGGGAAAAAGGGGAGATATTTAACGGTACAAACTTTCAATTATAAGACGAATAAGGTCTGGAGACCTAATATACAACATGGTGACTATAACTAATGATAATATATGTATCTCTGAAATTTGCTAAGGGAGTAAATCTCAAGGATTCTCATCACACTCACACACAAAATGGCAACTATGGGAAGTGATGTATCGGTTTGTTTGTAGTAATCATTTCACAATGCACACATATATCAAAACATCATGCTGTATATCTTATATACAATTTTTATTTTTCAAAAAGAAAGAAAGAAATAAAATTTTAAAATCTACTCATCAATTTCATTAAAGGATCTGGATTCAGGATAAATATGCTTATTCATAGTAGCAAAAACTAACAATGCATAATATCGGAATCAGGATTCATTATAACAAGAAATATATGGGATAAAAAGACCAAGATAAAAGATTTGAACAAATGCAGAAAGAGATCCACATACCTGCATGGATAGGAAAAATATTAAGGTACTACTTATTTCTCAAATTAACTTATGGATTTAATATATTTTTAAAATCAAAATCTCAATGCATTTTATGTGTACTGGAGGAGGTAGATTAAGATTCTTAAGTTTAGCAAGAAATATATACACTTTTAAAAAGTGTAGTAAGAAAAAACTAGGTCTACCACTTAATAAAACATGTTCTAAATGTGTAATGATTAAATAAATCCATATGCTACTAGGGTAGGACTAGATACCAATGAATGAAATAGAATTGATATCTCAGAAGCAGACCATGATTTTTGGTTGAATTTAACATATGATAAAGAAAACATCAAGAATTACTAGGAAAGGAATTAATTATTCAGTAATTGGAATTCAGGAAATTAAATAACTACTCAGAAAAATAATTTTAGGTTCTCAATCACACCACACAGTCTTGATGTTTGACTGAACTCTAAGTCTTGGCTAAAATGTTTCAAAAGTGCCACTGTATTTCTCACCCTGGAGTTCTTTGATAGATGGAAAAATGACCAAAAATTCTTTCCCTCCAATCAATGAGTAGAACCTATATCCTCCCTTCCTCTCTATCTTAGTCATGTGATTTGCTTTGACCAATAGGACAATAGTACATATGACCCAACATTTGAAAAGTGTTGTGCACTGGGGACTGGTCTTTTGCTGCTCTTAGAACCCCAAGATCATCATGTGATCCAGCCCAAACTAGCTTAATGGAGAATGAGCAGCCACAGGGAGGAAAACCAATCATAATTGACAGCCAGCACAAACTCCAGACATGTGAGTGAGGCCATGCTAGATCATTAATCCACCAGCCAACCCAACAGCTGATCCCAAACATGGGAGAGAGCTGAGCCTGTGTCTGTGGTTAGCTGGTGGGTCCACAGCAGAAAACCTGCCCAGCTAACTCACAGAATCATGAGCAAAATAAAAGATTATTTGTAAAGCCAGAAAAGGAAAAGAAAAAAGGAAACAAAGCCTTTGGATTGTCAGTAACAAGATTTTGTAGATAGACCTGCCTATTTTACAGACAGGACTGCCTTTGTTACTAGGCAGGTCTGTCTGAAAAGACCCAAGATAGTATTCAAGTATTTAAGTGGTTGGAGGTTATTTTCAGATAAATAAGCAGAAATTAAAAGAACTACTAGTGATAAATGACTTGGCAATAGTGAAACAAGTCATAAAAACTGGCAAATTTGACCTAACTTAGAGTGTAACTCTCAGGTTAAACAGACTGGATTTTGAATCATAGCCCTACACTTATTAGTCATGTGACTTTAGACAATTCATATAACCTCTCTAAGCTTTAGTTTTCTTATCTGATTCATAAGAATAAGGACAGTTCTTACTTCATAGGGTTGTTATGATGACAATCAAAAGACGTAATCCCTCCAAAGTGCTTCATACTTTCTGCATACTTATTGTATTTCTGGTGCATGACCAGAAGTAGGCACTAAATAAATTTTAACTATTATCATTGCCTTCTTTTATAATTTAAATTTAATGTAAAAAATGATACCAGATATTCATTTTGACTATCCTTGGCTTTGTCAGGTCCTTAAAATCCACTTGCTCTATGTTTAGCATCTCTAAATTTACTATTATCTTCTCCTCCTGACAGGCTGACGATTTAGTCTAGTTAGTGGAAAATATGGGTATATTTATGTCTGTGTGTGTGATGAAACATGAAAAAAAAATGATGAAAAAATATTTAAATGCCAAGTTACCTAAATCCTATGGAGTGGCAGAAAGGCATTAGCTTGAACTGGTCAGTACTGGCAAAAATAGTTTATGTTCTACTTTATGCAACTGTCTTTCCCTAGGCAAGATAAAGCAGATGAGTCAATAAGAATTAGGCCCCTGCTTCTAAATAAATTAGTCTCAGAAGTAGAACAAGCTAATGAAAAATAAGCTTTCATTTTTGTTGTAACAATTTTAGAACTAGGAACAAAGCAAGTTATATTTGTATTAGATGGAGTGAAATAGAATTACGAGACAAAATAAGCCCTGATCATATACTAAAATTCTTACAGTGACCATCATGCTAGTTCAGTTGATACTTTTAGACTGGACTTGATCCCTATGCCTGACTGTAAAAAGAGCACCTTAGGCAGACACTGAAGAGCAGAGCCAAATCATGATTCAAGAGTCATCATCAACATTATAACAATTATAAAGAAGAATGCCTCCACCATGAAAACAACATGCTCTGGAACCAAGAGAGCTGACCAAGGGGAAGTGCTTTGCACCAATATTTCCTTCTTAAGCCACTGCCCACCTTTTTAAAAAGTCTGAGGTTAAGTGCACTCAGTTGAGCAACCAGCGAAATACAGAATGTGGGAAATTCTAAGACAAATGCCCTGGTTTCTTCAACTATCAATAGCATGGAAGAAAAGGAAAGGGAACTATTATAAATTAAAATAATCTTAAGGGACATATGCAAAGAAACAGGACGCATGGCCTTTGTATCATTATACTAACAAATCTGTTATAAAAAGACATTTTTGAGACAATCGGGAAAAAGTAAACACGTATTAGATATTAAATAATATTAAGGAATTATAATTAACTTTGCTAAGATAGTATCAGTATGGTTGCTTCTTTAATCCTTACATGTTAGTAATATATACTTAAGTACTATTGGGTGAAATAATAAATATCTAGGACTTGTTTTATTTTTACTTTTTGGAGGAGGAAATACATTATTTATTTACAATTCTTTCACTTTATCCACAATTCCCCATACAAACATAAGAACTAAAAAATATAAAACCACCACTTGGGAACACAAGTGTCTTTCTTTAATTAGTCCAGTAGAGGGAGGGTCACAGCCCTCTCACTCTGTGAAGGAGACAATTGAGGCACACTGAAGGGGAAAAAGGGCTAGAAAGAATGCCTGAGAAACAGCTTTCAATGAGAAATACTACATGCCAGCATGGTGGGCTTCTCTGGCAGACTCATGGTGTTACCCACAGGGGACACTGCCTGGCTTCCCAAGAGGGTGCCAGCTGCTTGCCACCATCCCCCACCTCTTTGCTACCAAACACTGAACATCCAACACAGGTCACACATCTCATGAGCTGTGTGGGGTGTGACAGTGACAGTGGGGTACACTGAACACCTCTCTCTCTGGGAAGAGCCCAAAACCCCAGGGACACACATGAAACCCCTTTCCTTGGCATTCACAGTCAGTCACAGCTTCTGTCTTGAATACAATGCTGACCTATAAAAGTAAAAACAAAAGCACTTCCCAGATTCCAGGGGAAAGACAGGGGCTAAAAACATGCAGAAGGGCTTCTGCCTCTGTAGTCCTCTCTCTGGGAGGCTGCTAGGGGTGAAGGGTGGGGAGCTCTGACTGCTGAAGATGGGGAAGGAGCAGGGCAGATGCTCCACAAAGGCTCTAGGATTTGTTTTAAATTACTCCAGTAAACCAATAACTCCAGTAAATTGTTTCTAAGTTCTACAGAATAACTGACCTGATCTCTTCAAAAATATCAAGATGAGAGAAGTCAAAGAAAGACTGAGTAATTGCCCCATTTTAAAGGAAACTAAAAAGACATGACAGCTAAATATAACATATGATCTTGGATTAGATCCTGGCTCAGAAATAAATTTATTTTTATCTTGTCATAAAAGACATTAGTGAGACAACTGGCAAGATTTGGATAAAGTCTATAGATTAGATAGTAATATTATACCAATGCAGATGTCCTGATTTTGATAATTGTACTGTGTTGTTTTTTTTAAGTCTTTATTTCAAGAAAATAAAAGCTTATGTATTTAGGGACAAAGGAGCATCATGTCTGTAACATACTTTCAAACAGTACAGAAAATGAGAAAGAACAGTAACTCAAATGTGATAAAATAATATTTGTGGAATCTGGGTGAAGATATATGGAATTTTTGCACTACTTTTGCAATCTTTCTGTATATCTGAAATTATACTTAAATGAAATTTAATAAAATAAAATATTCCAATAAAAAAGTCATGTGTTTGAGGAAAGGGGTAATAGACAAAATAAGAATAGCAAAATGTGATAACTATTGAAACTGAGTGAGGGATACATATAGTTTTTTATATTCTTCTATTTTTGTCTATATTAAAATTCTTCCCTATAATATTTTTGTTAAAGAATGCTCAGCTAGGGCTTCCCTGGTGGCACAGTGGTTGAGTCTGCCTGCCGATGCACGGGATGCAGGTTCATGCCCCAGTCTGGAAAGATCCCACATGCCGTGGAGCGGCTGGGCCCTTGAGCCATGGCCGCTGAGCCTGCGCGTCTGGAGCCTGTGTTCCCTAACGGGAGAGGCCACAACAGTGAGAGGCCTGCGTACCGCAAAAAAAAAAAAAAAAAAAAGAATGCTCAGCGGGCCAAACAGATAGATCAGAGGGTAAATAAGCTTTCCTTGTCTTTCAATTTCTTTATCTGTCTCAAGGATCCTCTGGCATATATACTATTCGCCCAGTCAGATTAGTACTCTCCTTTAGAGAA
Source organism: Neophocaena asiaeorientalis asiaeorientalis (assembly GCF_003031525.2). Classification (NCBI taxonomy): domain Eukaryota; kingdom Metazoa; phylum Chordata; class Mammalia; order Artiodactyla; family Phocoenidae; genus Neophocaena; species Neophocaena asiaeorientalis. The sequence goes on along the minus strand of NW_020175533.1, from coordinate 995,344 downwards.
ATCTGAAAAAAATTGAAATACCTTTTAAGAATTCAAAGAAACTTCAAAAGTCTCACTAAAAATAGTTGTCCAGCACTATACTATGTAGAATAGATTCATATGCTTCTTATTAGTATTGGTTTCCATAAGGAAAACATCAAATATACCACATATCTTCAAATAAGTAGGGGTAAGAAGGGTATTGTATAAAGGGGTGTTCCTATAGCAGGGGTGTATTCCCCCCTGCATACTTTTCACAACACTATTTAATGAATGTCTTAGGGTTTAATACAGGGTATTTTGCTTTTAGAAATTGTTTTAACTCAATGCCAACAAAAGCTAAAACTGAAGGTGGCATTGGTCAGCTTTAAGGTAGCAATTGTGGGTTCAGCAAGATAAAAAAACAACTAAAACTCACCCAAATTACTTTGTAAATTACCACATCATGTATCCATAGTGTTTCCTATTAGCAAACAGTGCTATAGTAACCAAGGTCCCCTTCATCCAAAACAAAGACCTGCTCACATTCTTGAGCACCACTTTTATCACAGAGACAATGAGGAACAATTCCAAGAAAACAAAAATAAAATTTACATCAAGAGCTCAAAAACATCCGTATTTCCCCAAAATATAACTTTACTTTACCCAATTCCTCACCCATAGTCCTTGTAGGCTGGCTGGGTTTGCCCATAAAGTTCTCTTACTATTTCTATCTCATAAAAAGCAGTGGAGTTCGTTCACCAAATATACACAGAATCTTAATTCCTAAGACTTAAATTCTTTTTATTTCTTTTGTTAAGGAGACTAAGGAGGCTATCTAGCTTTCCTTTCAGAACAAATTTCAAATATAAAAATGAAGTAAACATTGAGTTGTTTGCAAAGTAGTTATCCGTTGCTAATTTACTATGAAAATTAAGGCAGGCAGCAGAGAAAGGAAAACTGAACCCATTTACCTTTTCACAGTAAACCTTGTGATAACTTTTGACTTATTTTTCCTCTTTTCACTTAACTTCAGATATCTCAAAAGGCATTTCAAGTGCCATTTACCTGAACCACCCACCAAAAGCAAACAGCGCATTTGATACAAACTGTCAAAAACTAAGCGTCTAGTTAAGTTTTCTGAATAAAAAATTTTCTCCTGTGAAATCTGATATCTTCTACTCTAAACAATGACATATATGTATGGAGCAGACATTTTATCAAAGTGATGAGATAATAAGTACCCCATCACACCATCCTATAATTTTAAATGAAAAAATTATTTATACTTTCAACAGAATTTTGAAAAACATGTCACGGATTTTTTTATTTTAAAAACTAAAATAAAACAAAAAGTTATTCCAAAATAAAGCTGCTGAGTAGAAAAATGGCATAATAAAAGTACAGCTTGGGCTTCCCTGGTGGCGCAGTGGGTGAGAGTCCGCCTGCCGATGCAGGGGACACGGGTTCGTGCCCCGGTCCAGGAAGATCCCACATGCCGCGGAGCGGCTAGACCCGGGAGCCATGGCCGCTGAGCCTGCACATCCGGAGCCTGTGCTCCGCAACGGGAGAGGCCACAACAGTGAGAGGCCCGTGTACCGCAAAAAAAAAAAAAAGTACAGCTTTATTGAACAGCTTGTTAAAGGCAAAGAGACATATGAAAGCATTATTTGAATAAGAACTGGCATTCAAGAGATTAACATTAATAAAAAGACATTAATGGAATATGGGAATAGATGTGTTATACTGAATAAAACATTATGAGGTGTTTATTTAAAATAGAGTTCAAACTATATCTCTAGTTCAAGAGCACAGAATGGGTTATTTTCCTTTGCAAAAAACTTGGCAAAAATATAACAATAGTCAACACTGTCTAACCTTAATGTTACTTTAATGTAATCTTAATGTCTTTGAACTTGATTTCTGCACTTGTAAAAGGCATACATTCAACTTTATTATCTCTAAATTCTCTTCCATGTCTAAAATCTTGTGATGATTTCAAATTATCTCCAAGGGATTCAATGGTTTCCCCAAGATTTGGAAGTCTTCAATCTGCATCCCAGTTGCATGAGCCAAGTAAAATAGTCCTGAATTCAATCTGTGTATTCATATATTCCATAATGTATTATATAAGGAGGTTACCTAATCATGGGAAAAACACACTGTATATCATGTCTGGCCCTTAACAAGAAATTATAAGACATACTTAAAAAACAAAAAATCCACAGTTTGAAGAGACAACAAACATCAGAACCAGCTTCAGATATGGCAGAAATTTTGTAACTATCAGTCCAGGAATGTAAAACAACTATGATAATATGCTAAGGGCTCCAAAAGAAAAAGTGGATAATACACAAGAATAGGTGGGTAATGTAAGTATAACAATTGAAACTCTAAGAATAAAAAAAATGCTAGAAATAAAGCACACTATAAAATGGAAAGGAAGAACATTTTTGGTGGGTCCATCAATAAACTGGACACAGCTGAGAAATGAATAAGTGAGCTTGAAGAAATGTCAACAGAAACTTCCAAAGCTGAAATACAAAGAGAAAAAGGAATGAAGAAATCAGAATAGAATATCCAAGAACTATGTAACAATTACAGAAGGTGTAATACATATAATGAGAATATGAGAAAGAGAAGAGAGAAAGAAACAGAACAAATACTTGAAACAACAATGACTGAAAATTTCCAAAAATTAATGACAGACACCAAATCATAGTTCCAGGAAACTCAGAGAATTCTAAGCAGGATAAATACCAAAACAATCTACACATAGGCATATCATATTAAAACTGTGGAAAGTCAAAGACCAGGAGAAAAATCTTGAAAGAAGCCAGAGAAACAAAACCTTACCTGTAAAGAATCAAGGATAAGAACTATATCAGACTTCTCTTCAGAAACCATTAGTGGAGTAAAATATTTAAAGTGTTTAAAGAAAAAAAACACCAGCCTGTAAATCTGTATCCTGTGAAATTATTCTTCAAAAGTGAATGAGAAATAAAAATTTTCTAAGACAAACAAAAATTGAGTGAATTTCTCACCTCGCAAGAAATGTTAAAAGAATTTCTTCAGAAAGAAGGAAAATGATATAGGTCAGAAACTTAAATCTACATATAGAAAAGTACTGTGTAAGAGAAGGAATAAATAGAGGTTAAAAAATACTTTATTCTTAATCGATCTAACAGATGATAGTTTGTTCAAAATAATAATAGCAACAATGAATTCAGTGATTATAACCTACAGATAAGTGAAATGAACAAGAGCAATGTTATAAAGGACAGGAGGGAGAAATTTGCAATACACTGTTATAAGGAACTTGTACTACCCATGAAGTGACAGAGTGTTATTTAAAAGAGGACTTGGATTAGTTGTAAATGTATACTGCAAACTCAAGGACAATCACTAAAGAAGCATAAAAAGAAGTATAATTGATAAGTTAAAGAGAGAAAATTGAATCATATAAAATGCTCAGTTAAAACCAAGAAAGGTAGGAAAAAAGTCTAAGACAAAAAAAAAAAATGACCGAAGAACAAGAGCAACAAATAGAAAACAGTAACAAGTATAATATATGTTAATCCAACTACATTAATAACGATTTTAAATATCAATAGACTAAATACCAATTAAAAGACAGAGACTGTCAAAGTGGATTAAAAGAAAATAAGAGCTCAACTATACTTTTTCCACAAGAAACCTACTTTATTTGTAAAGACACCGATCAATTAAAAATAAATGAATGGAGAAAGGTACCAAGTGGTATCACAGTTCTCCTGCAGCACTCTTCCCTCCAAGCCTTCATCTTGAATCTTAATCTCTAACTATATATGATCACACTAAAGCTAGCAAATACAATCTTTAGACAAATTAACTGCTTTCTGTGACTATGCCCTATGCACTTCCTTGCCTGCATCTCCACCAGACTCAGTAAGTTAAGTTTTTGAGTATGATTCATTCAACAGCCTGGCCATCCTGTTCCCAAATACAATTCTATCCTCAAAATACATAATTTCTAAGGATATTATTTTATCTCACATAATTTTCTTTTATCAAATAATCTATGTTTGCCAATATAGGAGTGACTAAAAAGAAAGGGTTCAAAAAATAGAAGTGAGACTGTTTCAGCATTGTAAAATGTTTGCAGTGATATAGGACAGATAATAATTTCTCTCTGGAACTTAGTTAAAATAACTAGTTTAGCTGATGTCACAGAGTTCAGAAGAAAAATCAGAGTATTATAGACAGTTTACTTCTCTCATACACAACAGAGCTTCCCAAAGGATTTTCAAAAATTAGCTTTATTTCTATAAATAGTTTATTTTTGAAAATCAGTTTTATTTCCACAGTAAATGGAATTTTGCATATCCACCCAGCTATACAAAAATACTAAATTAATTTGCTGGGTTGAACTCTCAGAAAAGCAAGAGTTACTTCAAATCTTCTTTTTAACCTGCTGCAACTTAAAAATGGCTGCATCTCAATAGACGTGGAAAAAGCTTTTGATAAAATTCAACATCCATTTATGATAAAAACTCTCCTGGGCATAGAGGGAACATACCTCAACATAATAAAAGCCATATATGACAAACATACAGCTAATATCATATTCAACAGTGAAAGCTGAAAGCATTTCCTCCAAGATCAGAACCAAGACAAGGATGCCCATTCTTACCATTTTTATTCAACATAGTTTTGGAAGTGCTAGCCACAGCTATCTAAGAAGAAAAAGAAATAAAAGGAACCCAAGTTGGAAAAGAAGAAGTAAAACTGCCACTGCCTGCAGATGACATGATACTCCACGTAGAAAATCCTAAAGATGCTACCAGAAAACTACTAGAGCTCATCAGTGAACTTGGTAAAGTTGCAGGATATAAAAGTAATACACAGAAATGTGTCGCATTTATATACACTAACAATGAAAAATCAGAAAGAGAAATTAAGGAAATAATCCTAGTAACCATCACATCAAAAAGAATAAAATACCTAGGAATAAATCTACCTAAGGAGGCAAAAGAACTGTACTCGGAAAACTATAAGACACTGATGAAAGAAACTGAAAATGACACAAACAGATGGAAAGAAATACTGTGTTCTCGGATTGGAAGAATCAATATTGTTAAAGTTACTATACTATCCAAGGCAATCTACAGATTCAATGCAATCCCTATCAAATTATCAATGGCATTTTTCACAGAACTAGAACAAAAAAATTTTAATTTGTATGGAAACACAAAGACCCCGAATAGCCAAAGCAATCTTGAGAAAGAAAAATGGAGCTGGAGGAATCAGGGTCCCCAGCTTCAGACTACATTACAAAGCTACAGTCATCAAAATAGTATGGTACTGGCACAAAAACAGAAATATAGATCAATGGAACAGGATAGAAAGTCCAGAAATAAACCCATGCAGCTATGGTCAATTAATCTGTGACAAAGGAAGCAAGAATATACAATGGAGAAAAGACAGTCTCTTCAATAAGTGGTGCTGGGAAAACTGAACAGCTACATGTAAAAGAATGAAATTAGAACATTCTCCAACACCATACACAAAAATAAACTCAAAATGGATTAAAGACCTAAATGTAAGACCAGATACTATAAAACTCCTAAAAGAAAACAAAGGCAGAACACTCTTTTACATAAATCACAGGAATATCTTTTTGGATCCGTCTCCTAGAGTAATGAAAATAAAAACAAAAATAAACAAATGGGACCTAATTAAACTCAAAAACTTTGTACAGCAAAGGAAACCATACACAAGACGAAAAGACAACGCTCAGAAAGGGAGAAAATGTTTGCAAATGAGGTTTAATCTCCAAAATATACAAACAGCCCATATAACTCAATAACAAAAAAACAAACAACCCAATCAAAAAATAGGCAGAAGACCTACATAGACATTTCTCCAAGGAAGACATATAGATGGTCAAAAGGCACATGAAAAAATGCTCAACATCGCTAATTATTAGAGAAATGCAAATCAAAACTACAATGCGGTACCACCTCACTCTGGTCAGAATGGCCATCATCAAAAAGTCTACAAATAATAAATGCTGAAGAGGGTGTGGGAAAAAAAGAAACCCTCCTACGCCGTTGGTGGGAATGTAAATTGGTACAGCCACCATGGAGAACAGTATAGAAGTTCCTTAAAAACCTAAAAAGAGGACTTCCCTGGTGGTACAGTGGTTAAGAAACACCTGCCAGTGCAGGGGACACAGGTTCAATCCCTGGTCCGGGAAGATCCCAAATGCCACAGGACAATGAAGCCCATGCGCCACAACTACTGAGCCTGTGCTCTAGAGCCTGAAAGCCACAACTACTGGAGCCTGCATGCCTAGAGCCCGCGCTCTGCAACTAGAGAAGCTACCTCAACGAAGAGTAGCCCCCGCTCACCACAACTAGAGAAAGCCCATGCACAGCAATGAAGACCCAATGCAGCCAAAAATAAAATTAATTTTTTTTAAAAAACCTAAAAAGAGAGTTACCTGGCTGCCTGCCAGGGAGTATTTTACAGAGGAAATAAAATCTGCGTTATTTTCTCAAAATGGAGAGGAAAAGAAAATGTGAATAAATGGAGAAATAGTGCAAATGAAAAGAAAACAAGAAATTATACTTATTTAGGATAGTTGTTTTCAAGTACACTATTTCAACTATATAATTATACTAAACAATAGCTGTTGTCCAACAATTATATAACAAACTCAAATCAACCAACATGGATTGTTGGTTGTCAATAAGAAAAATTTCTCTTGTCTAAGTATTGAACCAGGCCTGCTTAGCAACATATTGTAGGAACTTTATCTACAAAAGCTACTTTTAAAGTAATAAATTGCTAAAAGAGAAAAAAAGCAGCCTCTAACAGCTGTCAGCTGGAGCTTGCCTGGCACTAACAGCTAGGCAGGCCATGGTGTTCTCCTGTTGAACATGTACAATTTCACAGAACACAGATATCAAACAAGGCCAGTCTATGAAGCAAGATAAAAACAAAACCACTGCAGAACCATGTCTAGGTCAGATAAATACAAGAACATTGCGCAAACCACACTAATGATTAAACGTTCCCCTCATCTCTAGCTAACATAAGCAACTGCTGCTCTTTAGCAATTATAGTTTTATGCCATTCCTCTTGCTTCCTGGATAAAAATTCTTAGGATACCAAATGACAGAAATGTCCCCAACTTTCTAACAACACTCAATTCATGTTTCTTTGAACTTTGCTAAAATCACCTAACCCAAGCCCGTATCCTATGACAAGACCTTCCTAACATCCTCTTACTGGGATGTCTCATGGTTCCCTATGGTATGCAATCTCCTTTGTTGTAACAAACCCAGATTTGTTTGACCATATTTATACAGTCTTTGGTTGATGGGCACAGACACTAATATCCTTTCAAATATTCCAAAACCCAGCCTATACATTATTTTCATCAGTCTTTTGCCTGAAAATTGTCAGTATGGTATTGGTATAAGAACAGGCAGAAAGATGTAAAAACACTGTAATCCCAGATACAAATCCTAATACATATCAAATGTTAATATATGACAAAGGAGTATCACAAACAGTAGAAAAAGGAAGAATCAGTTATTAAGTGGTATGTTAAAACTGATTGTCTATTTGGAGGAAAAATCATTTTAGAGTCACACTATGCAACCAAATTCTGTTTGGATAAAAACATTAAAATATAGAATATCAAAGCACCAGAAAAAAAATAGAAATAGGTATTTAACCAAAACTCTGAATTTTAGAGGCACTTCCTTGCTTAGGAGATTAAAAAAAAAGGGGACCAATAGATTTAACCATACAAAAAATAAATCAATAAATACATGTAAATATATATATGTATATATATATATGAAAATCATGAACTAGGGAATATTTTCACAAAAATATAATAGACAATTGATTAATATGCTTAATATATAAAAATGTTATACAAACTAATAGAAAATTACTAAGAACAAATAGATAAGAGGGTAAAGGATATGAAAAAATAATTCATGAAAGAAGAAACTCAACTGGTTAATAAATATATGGAAAAATAATCAAGGTCACTAATAATCAAAAAATACAAATTAAAATAAATTCTATTTTTCATCTACTGAATTAGAAAAAATATTTTAAAATATCTAAAGCTGGTGACTATTATTTAACTGGCAGTTATATATTACTAAAGTGAGTTTAAATTGGTGATTGTCTATATAATTCAACTATTTTACCTCTAGGAATCTAGTCTGAGGAAATAATAATAAATATGCTGAAGGTTTAATGCTCACAGACATTCATAACTGCATTATTAAAAGAATGTAAAACTGAAACAACCTGAATTTCCAATAATAAAGGAAGAGTGCATCCACTAGATGGACTGTTCTAAAGCCATTAAACTTATGAAAAGAAAAAAATCTTAACAACATGAAAAAAACATTAATGTTTAATAATAAGCAAAAAAATCCTAGGATGTAGAATTCTATATAGGATCCACAACACAAACCAAAATACAACTGAGAGACTGAACATACAATACAATATATAATGCTGGACCAGGTATGACAACAGAGCTCTGGCCCACAAACTCTGCAGCAGCAAGTAAGCTCAGAAAACCAAACCACAGTCCCTGCAGCAATCATTCCAGGAAGCCAAACCACAACCTCTGTAGCTATCAGCCCAGAATATTAAGATTTGGTCAATGACTGCTGGGCTTCCTAATTTTTGCAGACCCCTCCTCCACAACACTTCAAACTCAGTACTAATAAGAAAGCCAAATATGATTCCCAAACCCATCATATAGGATGCCCTACTTACAGTTAGTCTGCCTCCAGCTTCTCATGCCAACAACCTCCAATAAGAGCAGATCTTACTCAGCCATAAAAAAGAGTGAAATAATGCCATTTGAAGCAACACGGATGGACCTAGAGATTATCATACTAAGTGAAGTAGCTCAAACAGAGAAAGACAAATATCATATGATATCACTTATATGTGGAATCTAAAAAAATGATTCAAATGAACATATTTACAGATCAGAAATAGACTCACAGACGCAGAAAGTAAACTTATGCTTACCAAAGGGGAAGGGGGGGAGGGATAAATTAGGAGCTTGGGATCAACAGATACATACTACTATGTATAAAATAAACAAGTATAGCATAGGAAACTATACTCAGTATCTTGTAATAACCTATAATGGAAAAGAATCTGAAAAAAGAACATATATATATACATATGTATAACTGAATCACTTTGTTGTATACCTGAAACTAACACAACATGGTAAATCAACTGTACTTCAATTTTAAAAAAAAAAAAAGGAGCATACCTGAAGCCTACCCTTTTTTTCAGTATAAAGCTTTTCCCACTCCCTTGCTGGTCTTTGAGTCTTTGCCAAAAGCAAGTAATGGTCACTGACTCCCTTGCTATAGCAAGCTTTGAAAAAACAACATCTGTTCTCATATGGGTGGTCATTTATTTCCACATAACAAAAAACTAAACAAAAAATTCTGATACAAAATGTACCTCAAAAAAATCACTAATCATTATCTGTATCTGAGTATTCAAAGTACAAATTTGAATAATTTAGGAGTGTTTTCTCTCTACCTGTTGTATTTTCTGTTATGAGCATGTTTATATTTGTAATAGAAATGTAATTTTTCAATAAAAATATCTGATGGACTATTACTCAGCAATAAAAAAGAGAAAATTGCTGATAGATTCAACAACACAGACATATATCAAAAACATTATGTTGCATGAAAGAAGACATACACACACACATAGACACATACACACAATACATACTGTGTGATTCTATTTATATGAAGTCCAAGAACAGGCAAAACTAAGATATGGTGATAAAAGTTAAGAATTCATTGCCTCTGGAAAGTGGTGGAAGTAGAAACTGACTGGAAAGGGGCAGGAAGAAACTTTTTAAAAATTTAAGATATGCTATATCATAGTTTGACTGATGGTTACAGTGTTTATAACTGAAAACTCATTGAATTGAGCACTTAAAATCTGTTAATTTTATGATGTGTAAATTATACCCCAAATTATTGCTTCCCTGCTCTTTCCTATGTTGCTTTCAGCTGTCAGCTCTCGAGTGTTCTGCTCCTAGTATCCAATCCTCTCAATATTTATCTTTTACTCCAAGCTTCTTAAACCTATAGCTCTCCTCAGAATAAAATACATGGGCATGTGAAAAATGTTTAAATTAAATAAAATTTTTATCATAAATGTATAATACTGCTTTGTATGAAGACAGAAATTAGGTTAGTTATCAAATAGTATGATTTGAAGATAATTCTTTGAGGATTACACTGAGCATACCAAGTTTAAACACCTCTCAATCCTTTAAAGAGAATACTGATAAGTAAAAGAGAATCTGTGACTTAAACAGCTATTTTGGTATATTAATAGTCCCAATAAAACTATTAGACTTGTTAGGAGAATGAAAATTGTGGCAAAAGAAATATGTTTTAAACATTTTCCAGGTTCTTTCATCTTAGAATGAAAGAGCTTTTAGTCAAGAGAATAGAAATAGAAAGAGAAAGACAATAAATATGTTAAAACTGATGCAAAAATAGTAGAAGTACAAATAAAGAGGAGGGAAGAAGCAAAGAATTTAAGCCATTTTTAAAATTTTCATTAAAAAAAATAAAAGAGGAAGTTTTATAAAACTTGCCAAAAAAATGAAGTACACATGATGCAAATCATTAATCCCATAAAAATATAAATGGTTCATATAGTGTGTGCTGGCCTTGCAAACTCATTCCAAAAAAATGATGGCCTGGTTAAAAAGTGCCTAATATAGTTATACATAATATAGGTCTTTAATAAGTAAGTACATAATAAGTAATATACATAATAAGTAAATGAATTCACCTAATGCCTAGGCTAATACTAATACCTGTATCAGGACAAAAGAGTACTGAATATTGATCAGTTTGAAATGTAGAGAAATATTGAATCACTATGTTGTGTAACAGGAACTAACATAGTGTTGTAGGTCAGTTATACTTCAAAAACAAACAAACCAACAAACAAACTCATAGAAAAAGAGATCAGATTTGTGGTTACCAGAGGTGGGGTGGGGGGTGGATGTTGGATGAAGGCAGTCAAAAGGTACAAACTTCTGGTTATAAAATAAATAAGTACCAGGGATGTAATGTACAAAATGATAAATATAATTAACACTGCTAATTATATGTGAAAGTTGGTAATAGTAAATCCTAAAAGTTGTCATCACAAGAAAGAATTTTTTATTTCTTTAATTTTGAATCTATATGAAACGATGGATATTCACTAAACTTACTGTGCTAATCAATGATAGATGTAAATCGCATCATTATGTTGTACACTTTAAACTTATATAGTGCTGTATGTCAATTATATCTCATTAAAATCAGAATTTTAAAAAAAGAGTATTGAATATTACCTCAAATAGCAATGGAATTTTGGTTAAGATAGAACTGGAAAAAGCAAAGAAAGATCCTATAATAAACTACCAGGAGGCTTTTGAATTATATAAGTAACCAATAAAAATAGTGTACAAATTATTTATAAATGGATTTCTCAATAAATCAAAGTACGTTCCTCATCAGTATTCTGCTCCTCCTCTTAATGCACTCTAATTCAGTTCTTCAAGTGTATTTAGTCTATTAATCTGATATCCTATAATGTAGAAGAAATCTACGTTAATAGACTTGACCAATCCACTTTCAGCTTCTTGCTACATAATTCTAAGTAGCATGAGTCCTTGCAAATGTTTTCTTTTTTCACCTGTCTTTTAAATATTCACTTAAAAAAAGAGATGTGCAAAGGGATCCCATCCTATCCCTCCAGTAAGATATTTCATAGATAAAAATTAATACTGTTGAGTGCAACCTAAAAAATCTACTCCACTCTTACTCACTTTGATATATCCTATGTCTTTAATATTTTCCTCTTTTCTAATATTCTCAGGGAAATATACCCCACAGTAGCAACAAAAAGTAGGAATAGCTCAGGCTGACTTAAAATATTATTTTCCAATTCCTTAAAAGATGTGACCATCTCTAGAAAATAACTTTTTAAGTCTACTTTTCATCTTGTGATACACTGCACAGCCCACCCACTTCCTCACATATAGTCATCCAGTTCAGAAATGAATCAGAGAGCTTTGTTCTCAACAACACACACAAAAGCACAGGATAGCTGATCTCAAAACAAACCAACAGACTCTGTAACAGCACACAAATTGAACTAAAGATAAGTTCAAGTCAGATGAAAATGAAATGTGGACCTTGTTTGGATCCCAATCCAAACAATTCAACTATAAAATGATACTATGGAACAATTTAGGAAGTTTAAACATTAACTGCATATTAGATTATATAAAGAAATTTCGTTAATGTTTTTAGATGTGACAATGGCTTGGGATTCATAGCTTTTAAAAGAGAGAGGGAGTCCTTTTCTGATCTCTGAAGTTTTTACAGATAAAATGGTATAATGTCTGGGGTTTGCATTAAAATAATGAAATGAGAGATCAAGATTTACAAAGTTCATAATCGTTGAAGCTGAGAGTTTATTATACTATTGTCTCTGTTATTATTTTGTTTTCCATAAAGTAACTGAAAAACAAAAGACAGGTGAAAGTAATGAGCATCTTTGTGAAAGGCAGAATAATGGCTCCTCAAAGAACCTGTGAATATGTTAGGTTATATGGCAAAGGGGAGTTAAGGGTTGCAGATGGAATGAAGACTGCTAATCAGTGGACCTTGAGATGGGGAAATTAATCTGGATTATCCTGGTGGGCCCAATGTAATCACGACTGTCTTTAAACGTGGAAGAGGAAAGCAGGAGAGGTAAAGTGATGCAATGCGAGAAAGATTCAACTGGCCACTGTTGGCTTTGACGACAGAAGGGGGCCACCAGTCAAGGAATTGTGAGCAGCCTATAAAAGCTGGAAAAGGAAAGAAAACACTCTCTCCTAGACCCTCCAGAAAGGGATGCAGTCCTACCAATGCCTGGATTTTAGCCCAGTGATGCCCATTTCAAACTTCTTACCTCCTGAACTATAAGATAATAAATTTGTGTTGCTTGAAGCCACTAAGTTTTTGGTACTTTGTTGCAGGAGAAATAGAAACTAATACAATCTTCTAGTAGAACCACGCATTTTTATATGGAGATAAAGCACAGAGTTTACTGAGAATTCAAATGAAATACGTATTCTCCTCAAGTAAAGAAAAATTTCCAAATCAGATACCCTTACTTTTTTGTTTGTTTGTTTAAAATAATCTTTTACTGCTCAGGATATTTCTTTTTCTTGTGTCTTATTTTGTTTGTTTTTGTTTTCTTGTTTAATAACTATAAATTCAATTAGGGAAGCTTGCCTTTGTCTTGAAAAACAAAATAACAAAGCTTTTATATCATGCTAACCTGGTCTTGTCTTAAGAGAGAGAGGGAATTATCTTGCAAGAGTAAAATTTATACCATGAATGATGCAGGTCTAAGTCTGGTGGTACTAAAAGGAGAAAACAGAGCACTGTTGACAAAAGTATAATCTGCTGGTGGCATTTGTGGAAAAGAATCCCTTGCAAATTTCTAAACAACAGTAAACTCTGTTAGGAAGATACCCTTACTATTTTAAAGGGCAAATCATACCTCTGTTTCCCACACTACTCTTCCTTTTCTGATAGCCTCAATTTCTCTTCTGTGGATAGACTGCATTACCCCCCTACAATATACCAAAATGCTATCAGAATCTACCATCTCTGCTACTTTCCCAACACTTTTCTCTTATTTAAAATCAATTTACACGCTTACTCTTAAAAGTACTAATCCTATCAATTCTACTCTCTATTATAGTGTGACCTTAATTCTGTCCATCATTTTACCATAAATATTTTTACCCTAATCAACTTCCTCTTGGTCTAATTCAGCTGTCTCTCGGTAGTTCTTGGTTTGTTTGCTTGTTTTTCATTTGTTTTGTTTTCACCATCCTTGATCTCTTTACAATGCTGAGATACTCTTGAATTTGTCTCTTAATAATCTTTCTTAAGAAAGCTTCAGATTATCTGCTTCTACTTTTGAGCTTTCCTCATACCATTCTGCTCAGTTCTCCTATGTCTCCTTTGCTAGCTTTACATTTTCCATCAACTTAAATGTTGACAAACTAAGCATTTCCCCCAGACTCAACCTAACTTCTCAATTTACTGTACTACTTATTTTCAAACTTTCTTTGGTTTGCAGACTTATAGACAGGTTTTTAGTCAATTTATAATGAACAAATTAGACTGAACATTAAGCCATCCAATAAATTTTCATGACAGTCTAATTTTATTGTGTTCATTTAGGTAAAGTACTAGATTTCTAATGTGACTGAAATCTATAGGTGATTAACAGAGGAGAGAAACTGAAGAAATATAACAGTTTTCTCTAGCTACCCTACCTTTTAAATCCAGGTATTAAACCTACATCTAAAACCACCATTATTTGTTGCTTTTATGCTATTTTCAATCCAAGAGATACTTACTATATATACATAATCCAATTATAAGACACAACTAAAATTAATACATTAAATATTATATATTTTAATTAAAATTCATTATATTGATAATATGTCATAATTACATAATATATTTGAAGTCATTCTCTACACCATCAACAACAATTGGTAATTTGGGGCCTTCCAAAGAACTAAAATCATACTCTCCTTTCTAATATCTTACGTAAGTCCAGAAAGTACCATAAGTGATTTCTCTGATAAGTCAACCAAAACATTATTTCACTCATTACAGTCAGTTGGCTGAGAATGGTTTATGACCTAATCATTTTTAACTCTGTATAATAAATATTTTTTGAATAATAAACTTGTCAAAATATCTTCTTGTACTCCTTCAGTGACTATGAATGCTCCATTTAACCAAGCCTCTCTACATGTATCACAGTAGGCCTATTATGCACTTTTTGGAAGTCTTATATTTTATTGTTTACAACTACCTTCTATAAATCCTTTAAATACAATTTCTATTTTTTTTTTCTAAAACTTAATCACTGATTTTCTACCAGTCCTTATAAATAACTTTTAGCTTTACTTATATAAGTAGAAATGATTCCCCGGTATGCTTAATATATATTTTTAAATAAAAACACTTGTGTTTAACACACATCAAAAGATTAGCCTTCAAATAATAAAAAGAAGAAAAGTTATCTTCTTTTTTAAATTAAAAAAGAAAAGAACTCTTGCTATAACTAAGATCTTTTATAAAGATTATTATTTTGACAATTAATTAGGAACAAAAATTCAATTTTCTCTGAAGAAAAACTCAATTTAAAAGCTTAGAACAGGACTTCTATTGTACTTGAAACCTTTAATGGATACAAAGTTATTGCTATTAAACTAATATGTAAATGGTTCATGGAACCATAATGTAGGAAATCAATATAATCATTCTATCATTACAAGTAAACTATGAAACTTAACTATGATTTTTCACAGGCACATCTTCAAGTAAAGTTGGAAGGGGTCTACAGAAATGCACTAAACTTCAAGAGATAGGAATCTACTCTAATCATTACTGATAATCCTACAGATAACCAAAGTCAGAAATTACGTAAGATTTTAAATTAGTTCTATATTGAGACATACACAAAGCACGACACCATTTGTTTTTAAGAACACAAGAACTGCCATACTAAATGAGACCAACAGCTCAATTTGCTGAAAATATACTAGCACCAAAGGACCTTTTGTGAGAAAACATAATTGTTCTCTATGGTAACCTAAAAAATTTGTAATCATCCTTCCCACAAATCTATAATCCCTTACTCAAGCCTGCCCCTGCACCCTTATGCTCTCAGGATAGGCAAAGTAGAGAGCCTAGAGCACTGAATAACTTGGCTTTGGTTTTTCTAGCTCTTAAAAAAAATTGATTTTAATTCTTTTTGGTTCTTAAATTTGTTAACACCTCAATCCTAACGAGCTTAATTCTTCTGGTTTGCCTCCATTACTATTCTTAAAGATGTCTATTCGCTACTGTACATTCTAGTGACGGGAGCATGAAGTCATTGTCAGATGCTTTATGCATAATAAGTTATCCTGCAGTGTCAACTGTACTATGTTTTATTCAACCCATTTATAAGTATAGAATGAGACAAGTCCACACATCTCAGGGAATCTTGTATAGTTCTTTTAATGAATGAAAACTGCAGAAATGTGGAACTATGATCATAGTCTTGTGCCAATCTCAGGTACAGAATCTCCCAAGTAAAATCATATGAAATTGGAAGACTATGGGACAATGAAAGGGATATCTAGGCAATTAATCTCCTTTCAGCTTTCCAGGGTCCTGGAAAGCCCAACTGTCCACAGTCCACGACCATGTTTCTGAGCTTACACCAGTTTATCTGGGAAGATCTGATATTATGTTTGGTATGAATATCATGATTACAAATCCATTTCCATGTAAGAAGTTACACATAGTTATCTACACATATCTACACATTGTCTCTGACACCATGACCATATATAAATTCAACTTATAAATGTTGATGAATAGTGAGTTGGTTAATTTAAGAGTTTATTCAAACTTCAGGTATTATGCCATCTGGTTCTAGTGATATATTTATTTTGTCTATTTTGTTAATTAGGTCTAGAACATCCTGTATGTTTGTCACTGTCAGTCTAATATTTCTGAATTGCTCCCCTAAAAAGATCATTTGGAAACAAAAATAAAAATTGAAATAAATTTAACTGAATCTTTCTACAATCTTCTTTTCCATATCTTTCTAAAAAATATATACCATGTTCCTAAAGTGGTGTCACTCTTTTGCTCAGTGGTTTCCTTGTGTTTATGTAATATAAAATGTATTTAATAAAAGCCTTTTCCAAAAAATTGTTCAAAATATATCTAGTTCGCTCCTAATACATCACTCTATCAGATTCCTTGCTCTCATTTATTCACTCAACAAATATTTGACTGCCTTCTATGTGGCAAGCTCTGCCCTAGGAATTAGAGATAGTTGTGAAAATAAAGCCCTGTCCTCATGGAATTATATTATAATAGGAGAAGCAAAAAACCAAGCAAATAAATATATAATTTAATATCAGGTAGTTATAAGTGTTATCAAGAAAAAATATCAGGATAAGGGTAGAGAGCAAAGGGGATGAGCAGTGGTCAATGAAGATCTCTCGGAGAAGTTAACAGTTGAACTAAGAATTAAATGATGTAAAGGGAACAAGTAATATAATTATTTGGGGGGAAAATGTTCCATGTAAAGGAAACAGCAAATGCAAAAAGCCCTGAGGCAGGAATCGTGTCTGAGAAACAGTAAGAAAGCAAGTGTAGCTGGTGCAGAATAAGTAACAGAAAACAGTTGAAAATCATGTCTTGTCAGGGGCCAGATCATTTAGAGCTTTGTAAGACATAACAGGACTTCTGATTTTATTTTTAAGAGAAATGAAAAGCCATTGAAGAACTCTGAGCAGGAATGACATGATATGATTTAAATTTTAAAAGGATTCTTCTACCTATTATGAGACTGTGGTGAAGACTGAGTGAAAGCAGGGGAAACCCCAAAAGGCCATAAAATAGTAGCCCAGGCAAGACATGTGGTGGAAGAGACATAGTCAGATTTGAGATGTATTTTTAAGGGAGAGGCAACAGAATAGTCTTTATCTTCTCAAAGTCTCTAAGTTTCCTAAGGAATTAATCATGTTGCCTTTTCTAATAAGTAAGAAAAATGAAGCAGAAAAAGTACTGGATTTGAGAATCAAAAACCAGAGCATTAAACTTATCTATGTCTCTTACCAACTTGGAAATGTAAGGATACCACTTAAATTCTCTGGTCTCAGATATCTTCTCAGTAAAAGGAAAATATTAACACTATCCTTGGCTTCTTTATAGGACTGTTACGAAGGTCAAATGGGATATTTCGCAGATGAAGCTTTCTAATTTTAACTTAAGCAAATTACTAGATTAACAAAAACTCTCCATTCTCTTTGTAAAACACAGATTGATACTAATGGTTCATTAAATGCTTGAAACTAGTAAACTTGTAGCTAGAATACTCACACCCTCCTGCTCCCAGACTAACTAGGTGTGGGCCAGGTAGCTATAGGGATGAACACAAAATAAATCTAGAAAAAAAAATATGTGTATATATATATATATATATATATATATATATACACACACACATACCTATATTTATCTATACTT
>NW_020175533.1:968840-976737 GCF_003031525.2 Neophocaena asiaeorientalis asiaeorientalis | reverse complement strand
TATATATATATATATATATATATATATATATAACACTTATTTGCTTGTTGAAATATATATCTCATCTGACACTGAAGTTTCCTCCTTATTCTACTTTAAACAAACAAAACCTGAAAATTGCATGTAATGAATTTGGGACGGTTTATGGATGAGAAGTTCACACAGAACTCTAATCAGAGAACCAGTGTGCAACAAAATAATCTTGGTCATTTCTAAAGTGATTTGTAAATTGATGCATATTTAAATGTTTTCATTTAAAATAACATGTTTAAGACATATATCATTATTAATGACTTTATGCTTTAACCTCTTTTCAATTAATCAACCAACCATGTATATGCTACTTCCTTCATAAAGTATATCAAGTGCCTGCTATACTGGTTCTCAATATTGACTGTGCATCAGAATCTCCTGTGGGGTCTTTTTTAAAAATGCATGTGCCTAGGCCCAATTCCTAGAAACTCTGATTTTCTAAGACTGGGGTAGAGCTAGAAATCTTTCTTTTAGACAGAGTTAAGAACCAGTGGCCTAACAGGTAGTGAGCACCCTAACAATAATAAGAAAATAAAATATAATTGTCTCCCAGAGTTCATAGTATAATAGTAGTGACAAAAAAAATCTTTTTTAACCACAATAAGTTGCTAAATTCACACTATAGCAGATGCTATAAGCAAACAGAGAAGAGGAGGAAAAAAAACCTAACTCTGCCTGGGGTGGGTAGATGAGGAAGGCAGTGGTCAGAGCTGGTTTCACATAGATGGTGTTTCAACTACAAAGTAATGAAAAGTAACGAATTCTCTAATTATATTAAAGCTGGAAGACATATTCTAATCTGTAGCAATAAGCTAAGAAAAGGCATTGAGATATGAGAAAATATGGTGCTTTCAGGGAATACAATATATTTAGGGTATCAAGGAAATGAGGATGGAAAGGTAAACATGAGCCCCTTCTGAAAGGAACTACATAAAGATCAATTAAACAGTTTGAAGTTTAGTGTATAGAGCAGTGGTTTCAAATTGTGTTCATGGAATTCAAGTTTGGAAAAGGCAGTTCATTACTGCACAAACATCTGAACAACATGGGCATTCAAATGCATACATACTGAACTTAAAACAGATTGCAGTAAACCGATGCCATTAACCTGTTTTTTGCTGACCTTGAACAAAAATTTCTTCTACCATTTCTCTTTTTGAACTTCATATAGATGTGTCACTGATTATAAAGGTTGTACTTTTACTTTTATAAGGTTAGCAGATGTCCTACGACCTGTCTATAGATAATATCATACAACAAAACCAAATATAAAAAAAAGTTTTTTATTTGTTGGCTGAATAATTTATTATAATTTATTTTTTTTAATGTACACCAATGAAGTACCATATTTATTTGTTTTAATAGGTGTTATTTTGCTTGGATTTTACATGAGACCCTTGTTTCTAGATCACCACTGCTCTAGGGAAACCAACATAGAATTTTTAGCAGGGGAAATGAAATAATTACATTATAATTCAGAAATAACCATTATTATAACAAAATGAATTGGAATAGGGTAAAACAAGAGGTGACAAAATCAGCCAGGAAGTGATTTCAAGAGACCAGGCAAAACAAACACATGAAAGAATACTCAACATCATTAATTAGAGAAATGAAAATAAAAACTATAATGGGGTATCACCTCACACTGGTCAGAATGGCCATCATCAAAAAATCTACAAACAATAAATGCTGGAGAGAGTGTGGAGAAAAGGGAACCCTCTTGCACTGTTGGTGGGAATGTAAACTGATACAGCCACTATGGAGAACAGCATGGAGGTTCCTTAAAAAACTAAAAATAGAACTACCATACGACCCAGCAATCCCACTACTGGGCACATACCCTGAGAAAACCATAATTCAAAAGGAGTCATGTACCACAATGTTCATTGCAGCTCTATTTACAATAGCCAGGACATGGAAGCAACCTAAGTGTCCATCGACAGATGAATGGATAAAAAAGATGTGGCACATATATACAATGGAATATTACTCAGCCATAAAAAGAAATGAAATTGAGTCATTTGTAGTGAGGTGGATGGACCTAGAGTCTGTCATACAGAATGAAGTAAGTCAGAAAGAGAAAAACAAATACCGTATGCTAACACATATATATGGAATCTAAAAAAAAAAAAAATGGTCATGAAGAACCTAGAGGCAGGACGGAAATAAAGACGCAGACCTACTAGAGAATGGACTTGAGGACACGGGGAGGGGGAAGGGTAAGCTGGGACAAAGTGAGAGAGTGGCATGGACATATATACACGACCAAGTGTAAAATCGATAGCTAGTGGGAAGCAGCCGCATAGCGCAGGGAGATCAGCTCTGTGCTTTGTTACCACCTACAGGGATGGGATAGGGAGGGTGGGAGGGAGGGAGACACAAGAAGGAAGAGATATGGGGATATATGTATATGTACAGCTGATTCACTTTGTTATACAGCAGAAACTAACACACCATTAAGCAATTATACTCCAATAAAGATGTTAAAAAAAAAATGGGCACAGGTTCGTGGTGCCCCAAAACAATTACAATAGTAACATCAAAGATCACAGATCACAACAAATATAATTATAATGAAAAAGTTTGAATTATTGTGAGAATTACCTAAACATGACACAGAGACATGGAACGAGCAAATGCTGTTGGAAAAATTCTTCCAATAGAATTACTTGATGCAGGGTTGCCACAAACTTTCAATTTGTAAAAAGCATAGTATCTGCAAAGCGCAATTAAGCAAAGCACAATAAAATGAGGTATGCCTGTATATATTCACTTTGTTATACAGCAGAAACTAACACACCATTAAGCAATTATACTCCAATAAAGATGTTAAAAAAAAAATGGGCACAGGTTCGTGGTGCCCCAAAACAATTACAATAGTAACATCAAAGATCACAGATCACAACAAATATAATTATAATGAAAAAGTTTGAATTATTGTGAGAATTACCTAAACATGACACAGAGACATGGAACGAGCAAATGCTGTTGGAAAAATTCTTCCAATAGAATTACTTGATGCAGGGTTGCCACAAACTTTCAATTTGTAAAAAGCATAGTATCTGCAAAGCGCAATTAAGCAAAGCACAATAAAATGAGGTATGCCTGTATACGTTATGCTTTATACATTGCAGTATTCAAGGCTCAAATTGTTCCAAATTTGGCCAATGTGAACTCCTTGAAGTTGACCCCTGCATCCACACAATCCCAGTGGTATTGAAAGCATTCCTGCTTTCTGGCATAGCAAGAGGTATCAAGCTCATCTGGTACATTTCCTGCCCCAGACCTAGAAATAGCCATTCTTTTCAAGGAGCCCTTCTTCCTTTTGTTGGGAAATGGTTTTCAGAGACTATGATCAGCACTGGGGATGCTCACTTCTACCAGACTGTCATTATTTCTATGCCCTCTCAGTAAATAAAGCTAGGAAATATGTGAATTTCAGAAAGAAAACTAAATCATGCATTCATATGGATATTTCCAATTTAAGTGAACAATTAAATCATCAATTATTATATTTTTATCCCTTTGCTTTCACACTGAAAATCTTGGTTTTAATGACATTAACATGATTGCGTATTTGCTTATGCATATACATAACATATACATATATAATGTATATTATGCGTAAAATAGTTTCAGAGCTACAAGACTAGTATTACTACTAACAACAGAACTATCAATTGTGGGACTTCCCTGGTGGTCCAGTGGTTAGGACTCCAAGCTTTCACTTGCACAAGCTGTGTGGTCAAAAAAAAAAAAAAAGAACTATGAATTGCAACTGAGTATTTCATTGTGGTTCTCTTTGCTCTTTAGGATATACCTCACCATGGAGGTCCATTAAAAGTTTGAGGTTTTTTTTTTTTTGCGGTACGCAGGCCTCTCACTGTTGTGGCCTCTCCCGTTGCAGAGCACAGGCTCCGGACACGCAGGCTCAAGCAGCCAGGGCTCATGGGCCCAGCCGCTCCGCGGCATGTGGGATCTTCCCGGACCAGGGCACGAACCCGTGTCCCCTGCACCGGCAGGCGGACTCTCAACCACTGCACCACCAGGGAAGCCCAAAAGTTTGAGTTTTAATGTCATTTGAAATAATTGTTTTTTTCTGTGTGGTTTATACTATCAATTTTATATACTCCTAGGTTGTGGTTTATACTATCAATTTTATATACTCCTAGGTTCATTTGTATCCATTCGTTTCAGATTTGTAGGAGTTTTTTTTCCTTTTTGATCCAAATTTTTTAATTATATGAAATGTTCACATGGTTCCAAAATCAAAACTATAAAACAAGGTGCAGTCAGAGAAGATTTTTAAACACTTTATCCCTCCTTTTCACAATAAAGGTGTTTTTTAAGGTTATGAAATTGGACTGAATTGTTAAAGAGAGCCTGATACCAGAGAGAGATTCAACAGAGTGCATTGTTAGTAACAGTTACAGGGGGGAAATTACATGTTAATGAAATAAGCCTTATTCAAATCAGTAAACATGTTATAGATCCAAAATAAATTTTACACACACACACAAAAAAAAGAAGAGACCAGGCAAGAAAATATGGTGGAATGAACAAGTACTGGAGATGGTGAGAAGGGAATAAATTGTAAAAATACTAAGGAAATAGGATAGAATTTGACAACCAATCAAATAATAGAGAGGAAGATAGTTTTCAAAAGAGCAGATTCTTGATTTGTACTTTAATTTTGGCCATATTGAAAAGGTAGAAGTACTCATAAGGTACCAACTGCTTAGTACTCAGAATAGAATGTTCTTTGCACATCTAATCAGTGAGTCCAAATTAATTCCCCATTTTAGTAACAGTTTTAATTTTGGAGTTTCCTTAATGCATCTTTACACATTTTATTACAGTCCAGGTAACCTAAAGTCATATAACCACTTTTTTAAATTAACTATATTCCTATCTAAAGATGTCACAGAACTTTCCCCATTTAGTGAGATTTCAATACTATTAGTGTTCAGCTCACATAGCTTTCTATCCTTATAATTTCTTTGAATATTGTTACCTAATATTTTATAACCCACTGGTTATAGTCATTCCACCAAGAACAAGGTGATTTTAAAACTTTAACAATCATATAAATATGCATTTCACTGCCTTTTCCAACTTATACATTGCCTTCACCTAATTGTCTTGTTTGATCTTCCCAACTACCCTCTTAGGTAAGAAGAGCAGAAATACTTATTACCATACTACAGATGAGAAAATCATGTCACAAGGCAGATAAATGGCTTTCCAAAGAATATGTGGCTGGCAAGTGGCAGAGCTTTAAAAAATATAAATTTTCTGATTCCTAGGCCAGTGCTCTTCCTACCATCCCGTATGTTTTTGAAGTAATACATATTTAACTTCAGCCACTTTGCATGACTGTCTTGCCTAAATAAATAGGAAGGTGATTATCTACCCCATCTTCCTCTCTTGCATTCACCCATTTCCCCTGAAATGTTTTACTTAAAACCTTCTCTACCAGTTTATACCATCAACAGTCCAATGCCATTCTGTTTCAGAAATTTATCTTTTCTATATCAAGTTTACCTCTACTAAAACTATCCTGCATTACTATCATATTCACGAACTGAGAGACTTTGGAAATTTTTTAAGATTCTTGGAATGGTAATAGTAATACATCAAAGATTAGAGAATCAGGGCCTAAGTCCCCTGCTTAGCAGTTCAAATTTGGCCTTTAGGACCCTTTCACATATTTGCCTCATGACCACTATTAAGCTCCTCCCTAATCTGACAAAATATCTATTATTTCAAAGTGAGGACAAAATTGTATACAACTTTGTATACAAAATTGTACTGCATACAAATTTCACAGGGTAGATTAGAATTAAATCTGTTTATCTAACCTAATTCTAAATAAACTTGCTTTTATGTAATCTATAATATTTTAGTAATTATAGATTTGTTTTTATAATGACCCTACTGGGAACAGAAATTAAGGGAATAATTGAAACTTATCCCATTACACATAATCTGTTTACTACAAAAATAATTTTAATAATTTCAAAAAAATTTGTGTTGAATTACTGAAAAATTTAATACTTAATTTCAAAAATTTACTATTTCTTCTCATGTATTCAAACACATTTATAAAACTATATTCATCTGCATCATATGAATGACTTGGTAACTTTCTTACTGCACATGACACGTCAAAAGCACATTCTTAGGCTACCCCCCAAAAAAGGACAATACAAATTATAAATCACTTGATGTCAGAAAATAAAACAATTATCTCTATATATTAACACAATGCTTGTTTTGCAAATTCTCATCTCTCCCCATCAGAAACTCTTTCTTTTGCTTATTTATTAGAAGTTCACTATTAAAGTATAATTACCGAAAATGCTTCCTCACTAAACCAGAACACAGGCTATTTTTGAGTTCTTACAAGTATTAAGCCCATAGCATTTGTTTGTTTGTTTATTAAGAATTTAAGAATCTGGGTGTGTTTTTATTCAGAATTTTAAACACTGCCACTAGATATTTTAAAATGGACATATTCATCTAGCTCTTATCTACTTAATTCTAGCAACATCTTAATAGCTTCAATCATTTTATACTGAACAGTGAAATAAAATTAGTTTCTCTGAATGACAGCATGGGATTAACTACTTAAACATAAATATTAAATTTAAAAAGTAGTCCATTAATGGGCCTTAATATTATCTTGCAGAGTCTTCTTTTTATGTTTGCTTATTTCCCTCTTAAACTATAATTGATTTTTAAGTTGATGCTTGGAATATCTTAATTCAAACTGACCTACCCACAAAATTCTCTGCACCAGACTCTCTGATACTGGCATCTCAACAATTTCCAGTCCCTGGAGTGTTTTAATTCTTTCCTCACAGTAGTAAAATAAAGAAATAATAAGCTTTAAGCCAATTCAAAACTTACCTTACAAATCTGGAAATAGTCTGAAGTCAAGGTTTCCTGAATCTCCTCTCTGAGGACCCCTGCAGTCCCTCCTGGATGCATGGAACCACTTCCAGCCCCGCCACCACTGTTACTGCCACTGCTGCTACTACTGCCAGGGGAGGAGGCAGTTAAGCCATCCAAAACTTTTCGGAAATTAAACTTCTTCATTTTAAAAACTGTTGAGAAATTCAAAGGAAAGGGTGACTTAACACATGGAATTATACGTGGGTAAAAGTGTTTAGCTTTTCATCAGTCATGGCAGTAGCCAGTCCGCATTTTACGAGCATTGGCTTTCAATGAGTAAAAAAAAGGAAAAAAATCAACCTTTGGTCAAATTTTAATTCTAAAAAGCATATCCTTGAAAAAGAAAAAGAAAACACAACTCCAAAAGCACCAGTATTCCCTCCTCAGACACCAAATTTTCAAGGGCTTTATCCCCAGCTGTAGCTACGCTTTATCAGCACCGGGGTAAAAATAAAAGGCAGTGTCATCATCGTCATTAGCATTATATCATCATTATTATACAATCAAACCAGAGTCCATCAGACCAAGACTCTCTTTCTTAAAGGTGGGCTTTCTTCCTAAAGGTTGAGCTCACCGTATTTTATTTTCAGAAAAATGGTGGTGGGGGAGAGCTCGTATTTATTCTGCCACCACCTTCTGGGCTTTCCCTCATCATCTTCAACGCTCCCTTTTTCTCAACAGGAAACGCGGGGTGGTGAGGGTGCCTTTTTCCATTTCCACCCGGTACAGCCCGGACCCCAAAACACTTGCAGGTGACCCACAGCAACAGCCGACGGGAGGGGCCAGCAGCGGCGCCGGCTGTCAGTGGTGACGACGTTTGCGGCTCGAGTCCCGCCACAGCCTGCTGGGCAAGGAGAGCCGCCGCTCCCGCGGTCCCTCCCCGGGCCGAGCGCCTAGGCGCCGG